>NW_027441584.1:0-83315 GCF_964195595.1 Calonectris borealis
AGGAGGAGTGCAACAGGACCGAGACAGAGAGATGGAGAAAGAAAGAGAAAGCAGTGATGGGTAGTAGGCCAGAGGGACAAGGAAAGAAAGAAGGAAGGACAGAGGGATATAGAAAACAGATGAAGACAGGGAGCCACAAAGTGGGATACCGCGAAAGAGAAAGGGACGGGGAACACGAGAAAAAACAGGGATAGACAGGTGGGGCAATAAATAAGAGGGAAAGAGAGCAGCACAAGGGGTCACAAAGAGTAAGAGATGAACAGGAAGGAGGACAGGGACAATGAGAAACAGAATTAAAAAAAACAGCAACAGTGAGCAAAACAAAGGGATAGAAAGAAAAGGAAGGAAGGAGAGAGATAGGAAGGCAGGGACACAGAGAAGCACGTACAGGTGCAGAAAGGAAAAAAAAGCCAGGAAACAGGCCAGAGCAATTGCACGGGAAAAAAGAGACAGGTGCAGATCAGGACAAAGAGATGGAAAGGGAAAAACCGGCAGTATCGCTATTCGGACGCTGAAACGCTGAGCGGCGCGCCACCGCGCATGCGCTCGTGACGGGCGGCTGCACCGCTTGTCGGGGAGCGGCCGCAGCTGGAAGCCCACAGAAAACCACAAGAAACCGGCAACAAAACTACACATCGTGCTGCGCCACGGGGGCCGCGGTGGTAGCAACGACAACGCCGCGCTGCACGCGCTCGAGAGCAAGGCGGCTGCCGGGCAGCCAAGTCCGCAAAAACTACACCTCCCGGCATGCACTGGCAAACACAGCATGGCCGCCCGGAAGCCAAGTGCCGGAAGACTACACCTTCCGGCATGCTCCGGGGAGCAAACATGTCCGACCAGAAGCCCCGCACCCCAGGACTACAGCTCCCGGCATGCCGCGAGGCAGCCTTCCCTGCCTTCTGACCCTGCGGGGACACCGTTCCCTCCCCCGCCAACGCACCCGGAGACCCCAGCGCAACCCCGCGCTCCGAAGCGCGGCTCCGAGCAGACCCCGCCACCGACTCCGACACGGCGCGCCCCTCCACCCGGCTCCCGACAGTCCTCACCGCTGGCACCCTCGCACCCGTGCCGCCACCGCCGCTCCGCGCCTCCGACACGGACCCCGCCGGCCCCCCACAAGCACCGCCGCCCTCCTGGGGTTTTTCCCGGCCCCCGCTCACCTTGGCCCCTGGTGTAGCCGCAGCTCGGCGACCGCGCTCCTCCTCCCGTGATTCACACTGGCCCCTCCACAGCCAGCCGGGGCAGGGCAGCACCAGCACGAGCACCAGCCCCTCCCCCGGCAGCCACCCCTTTACAGGGAGGGGCCGTCGCCAGCAGCCTCACTGCCTGCACCTGGGGCTCCTCCAGCCCCGGCCCGCAGCTGGAGCCCAGCAGGAACAGAGGGCCATCGGCCGACCCCACTCCGCGTCACCTCCTCCCCTGGCCTCTGTCACAGCCCCTCGCCCGCTGCAAAGGGAGTGCAAATGCAGCCGTGAGGGCAAAGGAGACGGCGAGTGTTTATTTAGTCACGCACGTAACAAGTCCCGGGAGCGAGTCTGCTCCGGGGCTTGGGGCCCCGACGCTCCCCCAGCCCATGGGACACCTCGGCAGTCGTTCCCGGAGCCACGCTTGTCGGTTCGGCGGGGAACGGACGGTCGGTCGGCTGGCTCCTGGACCAATGGGCTGCTGGGCAGAGGTGGAGGCTGCCAAAAACGTGGAGCAGGGCGCAGGACACGAGAAGAAAAAAGCTGCAGCAGGCTAGACGGGGGGTGTAGCGAGAAAGCGTGAGGAAGGGAACGGGACAGCAAGAGAAGGATGGGAACAGGGAGCCCGACAGAGGTGGAGAAAGAAGCAGCAGGAAGAGAGGAAGGGAAACAGCAAAAAGAGGGAGACAGAGCAGGACAGAGACTGACAAAGAAGGACAGGGAGCAGGATGGAGATGCAGGAAAAACCTGGGATGGGCAGCACAACAGAAAGGGAGGAAGGAAGGGAAAGAATATGGGCAGGAAGCCAGACTGAGACACATGGAGAAAGATTAAAAAGCGATAAGAACAGGGCAAAGAGGAAGGAATGAAACAGGGACAGGGAGCTGGCACAGCAAACGATGGAGGGAAGGGCCGTATGGGGGGAACAACACAAAACAAACCACACAGCTACATGCTACGTAGCAGGGAGGGAAGAATTAAGAATTAGGAACAGCGAGCTGGAAAAAAAAAACAGCTGGAGAGCAAGAAGAATAGCAACACGTACAGAAAGAAGAGGGGGGAAATTCTAAAATAGGGTCATCGGGAAGCCAGAGATAGTGAGAAGGAGAGAGGACAAAAGCAACAGGCTACAAGGCGGAGAGGGCGGAATTAACAAATAGCGACAGAGAGCTGGCCAGAGAGAGATGGAGAAAGGCAAAAGATTGGATGGCTGACAGTGCACAGAGGGAAGAATTCAAAAACCATGAACAGGGAGCTGGACAGAGAGAGAGGCAGAAATAAAATGGGGACAAGTGACAGGCCACAGGGCAGAGAGAGAGGAACTGATAAATAGGGACAGGGGACCAGACAGAACACAATGTAGAATAGAAAAAAACAGCAGCAGGCTACAGGGAAGAGGTAGGAATTAAAGAACAGAGACTGGGAGCTGGACAGAGAGACATGGAGAGAGAAAAAAAAACAGCGATGGCTACAATACAGATAGGGGAAAAATAAAAACTAGCAGTAGGGAGTTGGACAGAGAGAGATGGAGAAAGACAAATAGCATGGGGCTATGGGACAGAGAATGTGGAACTAAAACACGGAGAGAGGGAGCCGGACACAGAGAGGGACCAAGGAAAAAATCCAGACAGGCTACATGGGGCAGATGGAGGAATTAAAATCTGGGGACAGGGAGCCAGACAGAGAGAGAGGGAGATCACAGGGAATAGCGGTGGGTGCAGGAAGACGAGTGAGGTATTAATAAATAGGGACAGGGAGCCAGACAGAGAGAGACAGAGTAATGCAAAAATAGCGACGGGGTACAGGGCAGAGAAGAAGAATTGAAAATGGGGCGCAGCGAGATAGACATAGAGAGATGGAGAAAAGAAAGACGCAACAGGGTACACGGCAGAGAGAGAGAAATTAAAAAACAGGGACGGGAAGCAAGAAAGAGTGAGGTGGAGGAAGCAGGGGGGCATTAAAAGTGAGGGACGGGGAGCTGGGAAAGAAGAGGTGGAGAAAGAAATAGAAACACAATGTGCTACGGGGCCGTGAAGGAAGAAACCGAAGAACTGGGACAGGGAGCCAGAGAAAAAGAGCCAGAGAAAGAAAAAATACCAACGGACTACGTAACAGAGAGGGAGGAATGAAAAAATAGGGAGCCAGAGCCGGGCAGAGGAAGAAGGAGAAAAAAAAAATAACCAGGGGCCAACAGGGCAGAGAGAGGTAGGAAGGAAAAAACAGGGATCCGGAGCCAAACAGAAAGAAAATGATAGCGACGGGCTACAGGGAGAAGAGTGAAAAATTAAAAGAGAGGGACAAGGACCCGGACGCGGCGTGATGCACACAGGAAGTATAGCAACAGCTAGGGGGCAGAGAGGGAGGAATTATAACATAGGGACAGAGAGCCAGAGATGGAGGGGGAGATAAAGAGAGGGAAAAAAAAACCAGACAGCCTACAGGGAAGAGAAGGAGGAATTAAAAAATTGGGATCCAGAGCCAGAGAGAGAGATGGAGAAAGAAGAAATTGAAAAATAGGGAGCAGGAGCCAACCAGAGAGAGACAGAGAAAGGAAATACCGTGATGGGCTCCAAGACGGAGAGGGATGGATTTCAAAAAAGAAGGGACCGGGAGTCGTACAGAGAGAGACGGAGAAAGAGAAGATAGCGACGGGCCACAGGGCAGCGAGGGAAGAACTAAAAAGTAGGGACAGGGAGCCAGACAGAGAGTGATGGAGAAAGAAAAAAAAAATGCGACAGGCTATAGGGCAGACAGGGAGCGATTAACAACTCGGGACAGGGAGCGGGACGGAGAACGGAAAAATAGTGACGGGCTGCAGGGCAGAGAGGAAGGAATTACAAAACGGGGACACGGAGCCAGACAGAGAGAGACGAGGAAAGGCAAATAATAGCATTGTGCTACAGGGCCGAGAGGGAGAAACTGAAAAATAGGGACCGAGAGCCAGAATGACGAGAGACAGAGAAAGAACAAACCGCTATAGGCCACAGGACAGTCAGGCAGGAATTTTTAAAAAACAGGACCGGAAGCAATGTACAGAGAGATGTCAGGGAACAAAAATTGAACAAGCGACACATACAGGACAGAGAGGGATGAATTAAAAAAAAAAAATAAAGACAGGGAGCCGAACAGAGAGACACAGACAAATTAAAAACAGCGATGGGCTACAAGACAGATAGGGAGAAATTAAAAAATCCTGGACGGGAGCCGGACGGGGAGAGACGGCAAAAGAAATGAAATCGCAACGTGGCACAGAGCCAGGAAGGACAAAATTGAAAAACAGGTCCTGGGAACTGGGAAGAGAGAGACAGAGAAAGAAAAGAGACCGATGGGCTCTAGGGCAGAGAGGGAGGAATGAAAAAACAGGGGTGGGGAGCCAGAGAGAGAGACTGAGAAATAAGAGGGAGAAGGCAACAGGCCACAGGGTACAGAGGGAGGAAGTACAAAAGAGGGGCCGGGACCCGGACGGAAAGAGGCGGAGAAAGGGAACTTCAAAAGTGACGGGCTACAGGGCAGAAAGCGAGGAATTTAGAAAATCAGGATCTTGAGCCGGACCGAGAGAGACAGAGAAAATGAAAATGGTGATGGGTAACAGGGCAGAGAGGAGGGAATTAAAAACCAGGGAGAGGGAACAGGACAGAGAGACTGAGAAGAAGAAAACTCCTGACAGACTTCCAGAGAGAGAGGGAGGCATTAAAAATTACAGACAGGGAGTGGGACAGACAGAGACAGGGAAAGAAAAAAACGGCAGTGGGCTACCGGGCAAAGGAGAGGAGAGTTTAAAAGTGGGGACAGCGAGACGAACAGAGAGGGACGGAGAAAGGAAAGAAGCGCCTGAGGGACAGGGAGCTGGACAGAGAGAGACAGAGACAGCAACAATACCCACACACTAACTACAGGACAAAGAGGGAAGAACGCAAAAATAGTGGCCGGGAGCCAGACAGAGAGAGACGGAGAAGGAAAAAATAGCCACAGGCTACAGGGCAGAGAGAGGGAGGACCTAAAACATGGGAACAGGGAGCCGCTCAGAGCGAGATGGAGAAAGGAGGTACAAGGGAGCAAAAATAAAAAATAGCAGCAGCGTGGGAAAGGGAGGGGACCAGGGGAGGGGCACGGAGGAACCGGGACTCACTGCAGCTCTCGCTCTCGGTGCTGCCGGGAGACTTGGACAGTTCAGACGCTTCCTTCTCCTTCTCTCCTCCTTTCCTTTTCTGTAACTTCGGTCGCTTGGCTGTCCTCCACCTAAGAGAATACATGGGTGTCTCACAGGTCTTACGAGACAAAGCTTCCTAGACGCGTAGCCTCGCTCGCACGCTACACGCAGGAGTAGGACGGAGGGAAAGAGGAAGAAAATTATGAGCAGGGTGCAGAACAGACGGCTTGAGAGAAAAATTGAATGACAGAAATAAGGAAAGAAAAAGAGAGGAAAAAACATAGTGAACACACCAGAAGGACTGAGGGGAAAAGAGAGAGAGACAGATCAGGATAAAGAGAGGGAGAAAGAAAAACCAGCGCTGCAGGATGAGAAAAAAGGCCAGGAAGCAGGACAAAGGAGAATCATGCTGGGCAGGGGTATATAGCGAGAAACGATGCAAACAGGCAGTGGTATGGACATATACAGACAAAAAGATAGGGGGAGGATGGATGACAAAGAGAGAACAGAAAAAAGACAGAGAACGGGACAGAGAAGTGAAGCAATAAATAATAGGGCCAGGGAGCAGGACAGAGGAAGAGAGACAGAGAGAGAAGGACAGGTAAGGCAACAGATAATTGGAGAAAGAAAAGAAAGGGAACAGCACAGAGGGTCACAGAGAAAAAGAGAGGGATGGCAGAAAGAGAAAAATAAGATGACAGAGAAGAACTGAGAAGCACACAGAAAAAGGTACAGGGAAAAGGACAGAGATGGAGAAAACAGAGAAAGACTGGAGGCAGAACAAAGGGAAAGACTGACAAGTACAGGGAGCAGGACAAAGGGATGCAGGAGGAAAAATAGTGATGGGCAGCAGGTTAGAGAAAAAGAAAGAAAAAGAGCAAGAACAGCAAGAGAAGGAGAATGATAGAAGGATGTAGACAGAAAGACCGGGACACATAAAAGGAAGAGTTGGGGGACACACACGTCACAAGAGTAGAAATAAAAAAAGAGCGATAGGGAGCGAGACAGCGTGACAGAGGGAGACGGAGGGAGGGAAGGAGTGGGATGCTAGGATACAGAAAAGCATAGGTACAGGGAAAAGAAAAGAATGACAGAGAGAGAAAGAGAAGAATGGGGAGCAGGAGACAGAGAGATGGAGAACAAAAAAATAGCGATGGGCCGAAGAACAAAAATACAGAGAATTTAAAAAATACTTCTAGGGAGCAGGACAGAGGAATAGAGCAAGAGGAAAAAATCAACAGGGAGAAGGTCCGGTAACACACAGGAGGACTGCATATTACCAGGACACTGGGGGAGTGAGAGGGAGGGAACACAGAGCAGGACAGAGGAATAGAGAGAGAAAAAAAATAGGGACAGGAAGAAAGGCAGAGTAACCAAGAGAGGAAAAAAACCAGAAAGGGAACTGGACAGAGATGGGCAGCAGAACACAGCAGGACTAAAAGATAGAGAAAGAAGCATTAGAGGCAGACGAATAGAGAGAGGAAAAAACAGGCTGAAGGAAAGAGAGAGAGAGTGAGAGTGACAAAACCCAGGCAGAGAGTGGGAGAAAGAAAAACCAGTGACAAACAGCAGGACAGAGGCGGGGGGGCAGGGGGAAGGAAAGACAGGACAAAGGAGAGAAAAAGAGACAGAAGGACAGAAAGAGATAGTGTGGGTAGTTAGGATCAGGCGGCCGGAAGATATCGCGCTGTACGGAAAGATAGGACCCCCTCCCCTAATAGCCAGTAGCATTTAGGTGTGAAGTAAGCAGGCGGAAATGACGTCGTAAACCCAAGGTATATAACACCGTGTTATCTACCAATAAACGCCATTTGCCGTCCACCACATTGGTGTCTGCGAGTTGATGGCCCGAGCGCCCCGGGGAGGGGGGTCGCCGTGCCGTTCCTGAACCAGGTCGCCACGCCGTACGAAGGCGACAAGTGGTGCCGAAACCCGGGAAAGCCCACCTGGAATCGGGTGAACGGTGGCCGGAGCGGCAGGACCAGCCCGGCGGGGAGGACGCTCCCGGACCAACAAGGAGGATGGAAGCTCTTGTGAAGGTCGTATCGCAAATACATAAGCAGTGGGGTATTGATTGTAGGCCCAAAGATTTTACCCTCGCCGTTGCGAGGCTTTTACACATTGGGACCATTGACCAGCCGGTCGATATCCTTCACCCTGAAGTGTGGGATAAATGTACTAAAGCGTTAGCCGAGGAGACGATGTCCTCGGGTTGTGGGAAAACCCTTAAGTCGTGGGGGAAAGTCGTACAGGCTCTGCAGAAGGCAATACAAGAACAGGAGACTTGGAGGGCGGCAAAGAACTGTTTGCTGGCCATCCCGAAATTGGGAGTCGGGGCAGCCACGCAGACTTTGCACTCCTTAGATGGTGATGATTCTGCCGAGCCTAAAGATCTGAAAGAGGGCGCCATGTCCCCTCAATCCCTGAACCCTGACCCGCTTACGGAGGCGCAAGAGAGAGCTAAATCCTTCTGGGGAGGGCTGGCTGAGGAAGCCAGGGGCGTTACGAAAAGGATGGAGTCTGAGGAAGCCCGGGCTAAACCACCACCCTATACGCCCCAAGATGGCGCCGAGCACAAAGGGGATGGGCGGGCCGAAGATGCCCGCGGCGGGAACTGGGAGGAGGCGCTAGCATTAACAAGCGCACATGAACAAAAAGGGGAGGAGAACGAGAAGAAGAAAGGCGGCGGGAGTGGTCAGGAGGAGGAGGGGAGCGTGAGCGAAGGGCGGAAAGCCAATCAGAGCGACCATCTGAAAAAATGCCCTCAGAGGGCAGACACCCCCCCGAGCAAAGGATGGGGCGAACCAGCAAGGAGGGGCGGGCCAAGAGGGAGGGAATGGCTCGCCCACAGGAGAAGCGGGCGGGGCTGGAGCCCGACAAAAAGGTATCAGAAACCGGAAGCAGCCGGTCAGTCGAGTTCCGGCTCCGGATCAGACACTAGCTGGGACGAGTGGCTCGTGACTGATCCAAGCTCAGAGGAGGAGGAAATGGGAGTACACACAGTCAAAAGCCAAAACACTTTCATCCAAAATAAAAACAAAAACCTCCCCCTCACCGACTGGAGGAAAATAAAGACTGTGTGTGCCGAGTGGGTTCCATCAGCCAGGCTAGCGTTCCCGGTCCGAGTGACGGACGGGGGACAGAGGGTTTACTCGCCAGTAAACCCTAAAGATATACAAGCGATCGTTAAGTCGATTGCAGAAAAAGGCCTTAATTCTGCCATGGTCTCCACCCTCATAGATGGTGTCTTTGGGGGAGACGATATGCTCCCGTTCGATATAAAACAAACTTGTAGATTGATTTTTGATGGGGCAGGGATGATCGTTTTTAAACAAGAATGGGAGGACAACTGTGCGAGACAATTAGCCCAAGTGGCCGGGGCGGATCACCCGCTGCATGGTTCCAGCCTGCAGCGGCTGATGGGTACAGACCCCACCATGATTACCCCCCAGGCGCAGGCCCAGGGCCTGCGGGCCCATGAAATTATGACAACTACCCGCGCGGCTAGAGAAGCCATTCGCACCGCTTCTAAAGTTATTGCCAAGCCGTCGCCGTGGTCCACAATTAAGCAAAATGAAAGCGAGAGCTTTACGCAGTTTGTGGATCGCCTTCAGGCAGCGGTCGACTCCTCGTCCCTGCCCGCGGAGGCGAAAGGCCCGGTTGTTGCAGATTGCTTACGTCAGCAGTGTAATTCGGCAACCAAAGAGATCCTACGATCACTGCCAGTGGGGTCAAATATCGCAGACATGATCAAGCATGTCACAAAGGAAGAGCACTTAGCCCCAATTCAGGTAGCTGTTCGCACTGCGATAGCTAATGTGATGACATGTTTTAATTGTGGTCAGGTGGGCCACGTGGCGGCAAACTGCCCTCGGTTGGGGAACCTGCCCACAGCGCTCCCCCCGCGCCAAAATCGACCGAGAGGACCGTGTTGGGCCTGTGGAAAGAAAGGGCATTTCGCCAAAGACTGCAGATCTAAAAAGCAGGGAAATGGGAAGGGGAGAGGGCACTCAGGCCGCGCACAGCCCTCTCCCACTTGGGACATAATGCGGCCCAGTTATGCCAACCCCGGATGGGGCACAACACCCCCGAACCCGCTGCCCCCTCGAGACACGACCAACTTTATGGCTCAACCGACGATCCATCCGAACCAGTCCCTACCTCAAGGGCAGCAACAACCATCTCCTGGGGGCGAGACCCCAGGGTGGCCCTGGCTGTAAAATGCGATAGCCCGCCAGTAGTGTGGGGCATTTGTTCCCTCTATAATACCCTAGATGACACCACCATTAGTGTCCCCTTTTTGATTGACACCGGAGCAGATGTTACAGTTATTCCCGAGACAAACTGGCCCCCGCATTGGAAATTAGAAAATGCCCCCATGGTGGGTGGAGTCGGGGGGTTAACCCGGGCTCAGAAAAGTGCTCAACTAACAGCAATCACGCTTCACACTGAAAAAGGGCCGGAGAAAACCATTACCCTCTTCCCATATGTTATGTCAGGAGTCCCGCCCCTGCTGGGAAGGGACGCTCTAGCCCTTTTGAAAGCCAGGGTGACAAATTTATTGTGAGGGCCACTGCCGCACACCCACTTCCACCTATTAAACTGACGTGGAAATCGTCCGACCCAGTGTGGGTCGAGCAGTGGCCCCTGTCAAAGCCTCGAATGGACGCTCTTCTTAACCTAGTCGACCGCGAGTTACAGCGATGTCATATAGAGCCTTCCACTAGCCCATGGAACACCCCAGTTTTTGTAATACCCAAACGAACTGGCGAGGGGTTTCGTCTCCTCCATGACCTGCGCGAAGTAAACAAGAAAATTCAACCAATGGGTCCCGTCCAAACACTGCTGCCCATGAACTCTATGATACCAGAAGGACAACCGTGTGCCGTCCTTGATATTAAAGATTGTTTCTTTTCAATACCACTGCATGAGGAGGATAAAGAGCGGTTTGCTTTTTCTGTAGTGTTCCCAAACAGCTCACGCCCTAACCTACGTTTCCAGTGGAAAGTGCTGCCTCAAGGAATGATCAACTCGCCTACTATCTGCCAAATTATAGTGGACCGCGCAGTAGCACCGGTTCGGCACAATGATCCAACTGCGACTATCATTCAATACATGGATGATATTCTAATCGCCGCGCCGACAGAGAATCAGGTGAACCAGCTAGTAACAGCGGTTTCGGAAACTTTAAAAACGAACGGGTTCGAAATCGCAGGCGCGAAAGTTAAAAGGGGACCATGTGTAACTTTCCTGGGGGTGGGGATCACCAGTTCTTACGTAACCCCCCCCCAAATAAAAATCTGTCGGAACATCAAAACACTCCATGATATGCAGCAATTGGTGGGATCCTTGCAGTGGCTCCGTAACATTGTCCTGATCCCTCCTGAAATCATGGCCCCCCTATACGATCTCCTGAAAGGAAAAAACCCCTGGGACCAAAAAGCTCTGACGACGGAAGCAATGAACTCTCTCGACTTTATCGACCAACAGGTATCGTCGAGCACGCTCGCCAGGTGGAACCCAGGTGTACCGCTTGATCTGTATGTACATTTCACGGAGGGCGGGGGAGTAGGGGCATTAGCTCAGGGGCCCCCTGAAAAGGCTCGACCAATACAATGGGTAGTCCTGGGAAAACCGTCACGTGCATTCTCTCCAGGAGTCGAGTGCCTTGGTAATCTCATCATGAAAGGCAGAAAACTCGCCCTAAGACACCTAGGCATCGAACCCGCCAAGATATACCTACCCTTCCGCAAGCAGCTCCCAAAGCAATCAGTAGCGATGTCAGAGTATCTAGCTATAGCTCTTGTTGGGTTTGGCGGAGAAGTCCGGTATGCTACAAAGCCCCCCTGGACTCAAATGCTAGCCGTTGTCGACATCGACCTCCCACAGAAGATCATGGACCGACCCCAACAGGGACCAACGGTCTTTACAGATGCATCCTCAACAACCTCAACCGCGGCGGCAGTATGGCAATCTGGAGAAAAATGGCACTGCATTAAAATGACCGACTGTGCGCTTTCAGCCCAGCAGCTAGAAGCGATGGCCGTAGTGCTGGCGTGTGGACTATTCCCAGAGGAACATCTCAATATCGTGACCGATTCGATGTTCGTGGCCAAACTTTGCTTGGCCATGGCGGGGCCCGGCGTGTCAACATCCACAACAGCCCTGATGCTGGAAGAAGCACTTTTTTCTCGAAAGGGCACCATATCGGTCATCCACGTTAACAGCCACGACCCAATCAAAGGGTTTTTCCAAACCGGTAATGACAAAGCAGACGCCGCAGCGAAAGGGTTGTGGACGCTAAGGAACGCCCGTCAGCTACACGAGTCTCTCCACATCGGAGCTAAAGCGCTAGCGAAGAGATGCGGAATCTCGGTCACTGACGCAAAACATGTAGTAGCCACATGTCCCCACTGTCAGAAAACACCACTGTGGTCCAGTGGAGTCAACCCCAGAGGTCTCAAAGCCTCCGAATTGTGGCAAACAGATTTCACGCTCTGTCAGTTGCTAAAACCCCGAGCGTGGCTAGCAGTAACTGTAGATACATATAGCGGAATGATCGTAGCCACACAACACCTTAGAACCAACTCCAAAGCAACCATCCAACATTGGTTAACGGTTATGGCGTGGCTTGGCATTCCTAAGCAGATCAAAACAGACAACGGTCCGAATTTTGTCTCCAAATCAGTTCAGGCATTTGCTTTGAAATGGGGTATTACCCTGACACACGGCATTCCGTATAATAGCACGGGACAGGCCATAGTCGAACGAGCGAATCACACTCTAAAGTCTAAATTAGAGGTACTGGCAAAAACAGAAGGTTTCACCAGCGCCATTCCCCCGGGAGACCAAGCACGCCTGTTAGCAACTGCTCTTTTAGCACTAAATCAATTTCCTAGGGGGGAAGAGAAAAATAGCCCCACCCAAAAACATTGGGCCACTCGGGCGCTAGAAGAAGGCCCGTTGGTCATAGTCAGAAATGAGCTAGGAGAATGGGAACAAGGGTGGAGGCTAGTCCTTACAGGGCGAGGATATGCCGCGGTCAAAAGAGATGGAACAGTTAAGTGGTGTCCGCTTAAGTCCATCAAACCAGACCTCCAGAATAAAACTAATAAAAATTGTGAGTTTTTCTCCACAGAACCGGATTATCGGACGCCCTCGTAATCCGTATGCTCCGGTAGCAGGAGAAGACGACGAATCAGCAAACGTTCTGCCCACACCTGAGAGTTCCGCACCAGCAGAATCCGGACAACGGCGACACAACCCCCATAAGCAGAGGCTACAATGTTTACACCCACAATGTATAATCTTCATTGTAGGGCTCGTCACTATAGGACAAGCAGCATCAGAACACCATCCTCATCGTCCATTTAAATGGTCCCTCATTCGAGTTGAAGATCAGCACGTTATCGCTACTCAGATTACATCAAGTGCACCGAGCTTCACTACCATTCTGTGTCAGCTTGTCCCGATGAACCCGTGCTGGGAATACTCAGAATTTTATATGTGCCCCAGCTCTAATCCTGGGAAAGGTTATTGTAACTACCCTGATCAATATTTTTGCGGTCATTGGGGATGTGAGACCATAGCCCCTACTTGGATACCGGGTGACGTTAAGGATAAATACCTGAAAGTCCGGTGGGGCCCGTATAAGTGTTCCATACACCTGGCAGAAGCAACCCGTCCAAAATGGCAAATCGCTCGCCGGGGACATGCCCCGGTACAAGGGCCAAAACGACCGCATCACCAAGCTTGCTCATTCCTCTTTCTAAATGTTACCAACCCCCGAGAAGACGCTTGGCTTCTTGGGAAAATGTGGGGAGTAAGGTATCTAGAATCAGGGTCAGACAGAGGTGGTTTTATCCTCATAAAAAAGGAGATTGTTCCGAAAGATCCACTGCCAGCAGGCCCCAACCGAGTAATTAAGCCTAACCCGGTTCCTCACCCAAAAATACCTGACCCGACAATACCTGCACCATTGCCACATAGTACTGTAAGTAGTACCGAACATATTGTACACACCACCAGACTTACTGCACAGACCGCCGTAATTTCTGACCAACATTCTCTCTGGAAAATGATGCAAGCTAGCTATCAGCTGCTGAACAAAACTAACCCCAATCTTACGGAGCATTGTTGGTTGTGTTATGGAATACGGCCACCCTTTTACGAGGCTGTAGGAGTAAATAACAAGCCCATGCGAGTAAATGGTTCAAATCCAGCCCAGTGCACATGGGACATAGAAAAACAAGGGATTACATTAGCAGAAGTAGTAGGAAGCGGCGTGTGTGTGGGTAAAGTCCCAAACCACAAAAAACAACTATGTGTTAATGAGACACAGGATAAAACTCCTGCAAAGTGGTTAATACCGGCCGACAATACCAAGTGGGTTTGTTCTATTATGGGAGTTACACCCTGTTTGTCGTTGGACAAATTTGATGAATCCTTGGAATATTGTGTCCAGGTAGCTATAATCCCTAAAATCTTTTACCATTCCGAAGACTTTGTCTATGACTCACAGATTACCCCAGCACACCATCTGTCAAAACGGGAACTCTTTACAGCACTAACAGTAGCCACTCTAATGATCATGGCAGGCACGGGAGTGGGTACAGGAGTAGCATCCTTAGTGCAACAAAATAAAGAATTCAGTGCCTTGAGAATGGCAGTAGATGAGGACTTAGCTAGAATCGAACAATCAATAAGTGCGTTAGAAAGTTCAATTAGATCACTATCAGAAGTAGTGCTACAAAATCGGAGAGGGTTAGACCTAGTGTTCTTACAACAAGGAGGAGTATGCGCTGCGCTGAGAGAAGAATGCTGTGTATATGCCGACCACACTGGAATAGTGAGAGACACCATGGCCAAATTGCGAGAAGGACTGGAAAAACGAAAAAGGGAACGAGAGGCGCAGCAAAATTGGTTCGCATCATGGTTTAACCATTCACCGTGGCTTGCCACCCTGATATCTACCCTGGTAGGGCCAGTAGTAACAATCATAATAGCATTGATCTTCGGACCCTGTATATTGAATAAGCTCGTGTCGTTTGCCAAGAGCCGGCTAGAACAAGTTAACATCATGATGATAGAACGCCGGCAATTGCTCTAAGAATATTCTTGCTTAGAATTTTTTACCTACCTCTAGTTCTACCTCTAATTGCCCTGTTATTCCCTGTTACACCCTAGTTATCCCTTGTATTAGCGTGCCTTATATTTTCTATTCAAGTTTATAGTATATATTTCAACGTTTTTTACCCAAGATTATGATATATATCTTTTTAAGATTTTTACATTTAGCTAGTTTCATTAGGCATAGGGAGGGGGGAAATGTGGGTAGTTAGGATCAGGCGGCCGGAAGATATCGCGCTGTACGGAAAGATAGGACCCCCTCCCCTAATAGCCAGTAGCATTTAGGTGTGAAGTAAGCAGGCGGAAATGACGTCGTAAACCCAAGGTATATAACACCGTGTTATCTACCAATAAACGCCATTTGCTGTCCACCACATTGGTGTCTGCGAGTTGATGGCCCGAGCGCCCCGGGGAGGGGGGTCGCCGTGCCGTTCCTGAACCAGGTCGCCACGCCATACGAAGGCGACAAGATAGGGAGGCAGGAAAGGAGAGATAGGGGAAGGAAGACAGGGACACGGTGCTGCACGTACAGGCACAGAGAGCAAAAGAAAGCCAGAGAATAGACCAGAGAAATTGTGGGGAAAAAAAGAAACAAATGCAGATCAGGACAAAGAGATAGAAAAGGAAAAAAACACGATGGGCTACAGAACAGAGACAGAGAATGAAAAAAAAGAGGGAGACGGAGCAGGACACAAGAATAGAGGAAGAGGTACAGGGGAACAAAACAAAGAAAAACACTGCAGCGTGGGAAACAGAGGGGACCAGGGGAGGGGCCGGGAGGGCCCAGGATGCATAAGAGGGAAGACAGTGCCCTGAGCGCCTGGGACTCACCGCAGCTCTCGCTCTCGGCGCTGCCGGGAGAATTTGACAGTTCAGACGCTTCTTTCTCCTTCTCTCCTCCCTTCCTCTTCTGTAACTCCAGTCGCTTTGCTGTCCTCCACCTAAAAGAATACGTGGGTATCTCGCAGCTCTGATGAGACGAGGCTTCCTACACAAGTAGCCTCGCTCGCTCGTGCACTACGCGGCCGTACCGCGCCGTTGGTGACGCACACAGACCCTGCGGTCCGTGTTGGCAGCCTGGCCTGCTGCAGACTGCGAAGAGGGATCCTTCCTCACCTGGAGAGGCAAGCTCTCTCTCGCCTGCAGCGGGAGGCAGCGGCCGGCCACATGGCCTTCGATGTCATCTTCTTTACCTTTCTCCGGCCTCTCCAGCTTCAGCCACGGCAGCCCCTGTCCACATCCAGTAAGTGCTCCGCCTGTCCCTTTTTGCCCCAACGCTGCGAGGAAAGCGAGGCCGGGCAGACACAACCCACGCAAGCCTGAAGCGGGTGTCATCAACGGCATCCCCAAGGCAGGAACAGACAACCGCATCCTCAGTGCAGCCTCTGGAAGAGAGAAAGAAAAAGCAGCGACCGATAGTACCGTAGCTTGCCCCTGGCCGCATCCTCTCCTTCTACAGGGGCTTCTGGAGACGCATCAAAGGCCAGCTTGCCGACTGGGCTTGGGGGTGACCTGGGGCTACAAGGCTCCAGCAGACCGGGAGCCTGCCGCAGCGGGCAGTTTGAAGCTTCCCGTCCCACCACCCCCGAGCAGCCAGCGCGCAGGAGACACCGCCCCATCCGCCGAGGGGACTCGCTCACCTCACCGATGACCTCGGCCCTGACCCGCCGCCATGCTGCTCCCCCGCAAAGCGCATGCGCCGGCTGCCGACGGTGCGCCAGAGGGCCCCGAGCCGGTGAGCGAATGCCGGGCTGCAGTACCGCATTTCGGCCACGGGGCGGCAGCAGCAGGGAGCACCCGCCGGGCGGCGCGTGCTCGGGGGCGGCACCGGCGCTGCAGCTCCGCGCTTTGCGCGCCCAGCGTCCGCCGGCAGCGCGCACGGGGGGCGGCAGGCGTTTCCTTACCGGGAGGCAGCGACGAGCGCGGCGGCACCACCCCGCAGGCCCGCATTGCCGTTACCGGCGGACAGCAGCGTGGAGCAGGGGGGCGTCTCTCACAGTGTGAGAAATAAAATTGGTACCGAGTGATTCAATTTGAAGAATAAAGTCTATGTTTGCTTTCTCATGGCATCTGCAATATTCAGTGGAAAAGGAATCCTATGTTTAGTTAAAAGACAGAAAACATTCACTTTACAGTATAAAAGTGAAACCATTCTGAAGGTTGTTTTTTTTTTTTTTTTGAGGCCATGATTTTCAGAACACTTTTAATTGCCTTTTTCTATCTGATTTAAACATCCAATTTAAGCACTTAAAGTTCCCTCCCCCAGCTTTTGCAAAATGTGTACCGTATTGCAAATTGCCTTTGACAGACTTGCAGTCTTATTGATAACTATTTAATGATAAAAGCCCAATGATAAGTATTTTTCTAGATTATAATGAAAATGTGATGTAGTTCCTTGTCCAAGAGAAACCAAGATGATTTGAAATTAAGGAAAAAGTTTAAACGTGAATTGGGATACAGATGTGTGTTCTGGCTATAGGAATTATCTGAATATATTTTAATTACGCTTTTAATCTGAATATATTTAATTACGCTTTTAATTACTCTGTACTCGATAATGACCATCAATACGCATTTGCAATCCTTATTCACGTTATCGAAGGAACATTCACAAGTACCCAAATCATAGGAATAAAATAGGTCTTGAACTGGACTATTCTTTATTTTTCATAAAAACTTCTGAGAAGGGATAGAAATTTAATGACAAGTTAAGAGAGTGAACTCTGGAGATGTGAGTGGCACTTTCAGATGGAGATGTCTTAGGTCACGTGCAGCTGTTTCAGAAAGCAGAAGCTTCCGGCCCATCAACGCGGGTGCTGCTGCAGGCACCCTTCTTGCGGGCGCAGTTTGTGGTGATTCAGATATCACGTATCCTCAAGTTCCCTCTTCTTTAGAACGTAATCGTGCGTACGCTTCTAAATTAAAATTCCTGAAGTTTGACGAGTTCAGCTGAGACCGTGAAATCCAGGCTGGCTGTTTGGTGATGGCCGCAGAGGAAGGGGATGACCTCGGGGTGCTCCTCCTTCAGGTGGGTGCAGAGCTCCAGGAACTGCAAAGGGAGAGGGGTCGGGGGGGAGGGAGACCCTGAGGTGGCACCAGGACATTTGGGGGGGACAGGGAGGTGATGGAGGGGGAATGGAGACACTCAGGGTGGAAGTGGAAATGATGGAGGGAGGACAGAGACAACCGAGGAGGGGACAGAGGTGATGGAGGGGGACACAGGGACACTGAAAAGAACACCAAAGTGCTGGAGCGAGGACAGAGACATCCAGGAGAGAGCGAGATGCCAAGGTGGCACAGGGAAATCCACGGGGGACAGAGAGGAGATGGAGGGGAGACAGTGACAACCAGGGGGGATGTGGAGATCATGGAGGGGGGGCAGAGACACCCAAGGGGGGACAGAGATATGATAGAGGGAGAACAGAGACACCAAGGCGGCGCAGGGACACCCAGAGCAACAGGGAGGTGAAGGAGGAGGAACAGAAACACTGAGGTGGCATGGGGACACCAAGGGGGACACACAGGTGATGGAGGGGGGACAGAGACACCCAGGGGAGATGGAGACACCAAGGCGGCACAGGGACACCCAGGTGGAGCATGGAAGTGACAAAGGAGGGGACAGGGACACCCAGGGGTAACATGGAGATGATGCAGGGGGGACAGAGACACCCAGAAGACACCCAGAGGTCATGGAGAGGGGACGGAGACAACCAGTGGGGACACGGAGGTGATGGAGGGGGGACAGGGACACCCAGGGGGTACAGGGAGGTGATGGAGCGGGAACAAAGTCAACCAGGTAGGATGGAGATGCTGAGCTGGCACGGGGACACCTTGGGGGAACACAGATGTGATGCAAGGGGAACACGGAGATGATGGAGAGGGACAGAGACACCAGGGGCAACAGGGAGGTGAGGGAGGGGGGAACAGAGAAAGGCTGAGGGGGGATGGAGACACCAAGGTGGCATGTGGACACCCAGCAGGGACATGTAGATAATGGAGCGAAAACAGAGACACAGAGAGATGGAGACGCTGAGGTGGCACAGGGACACCAAGGGGGAACGTGGATATGCTGAGACGAGACATCAAGGGAGATGCCGAGGTGAGACATCAAGGGGGACGCCAATGGGGATGCCAAGGGGGAACACGGAGATGCCGGAGGAGGGACAGAGATGCCAAGGTGGCACAGTGACACTGGGGGGGACGGAGACACCCATGGGGGGTCATGGAGACGATTGAGGGGGACAGAGACATCAAGGGGAGACAGAGACACCAAGGTGGTATGGGGACACCAAGGCAGACACGGAGATACTGCAGGAGAACAAGGAGATGCTGAGATCAGACAGCAATGTCAAGGTGACATGGAAAGACCGAGGGGACACACAGACACCGAGGTGGCACTGAGACACCAAGGGGGATGAAGACACCCAGGGAGCAACATGGAGATGATGGAGGGGGAACAGAGACCCCGAGGTGGCATCCTCCGGAGGTGCCGGGTGGAGGCTCGCAGACCCCCTCGTCCTCATCGTCCAGCACGATGATGCCACCGGGCAGGGAGGCCGCAGGGGCTCGAGGTGAAAGCAGGGAGCGTATTTCGACTTTACCGGTGCCAGTTTCCAGAGGCATGAGGGCAAATTATTAATCATAATTAATACTATATTGATCAAAACAAGGCAGCACAGGGTCTGGGGAAGTGCTGGACTCGCTGTCACCCTTAACCCATCCATAAAATCATTAAATAGGACTAAAAGAAAACCCATTTTCCTTGAGTCTTTCACAAGAAACAATAAATTAAAAAGAAATCAAGCCCGTTGGAGGAGACTGTTCCTCCAGGGGAGCAGGAAGAGTGTGGGTACAGCTTAATGCCAGCGGTTCCCTGATACCCAAGCCACACCAATTCCCTAAAACGCCCCTAAATTCACAAGGGAAATATGGGGGGAAAAAAAGGATCAAAAGCTGCTCAAGTTGGGGCAAAAATAAAATAAAAAACAGGTAACGGCCGAAAAGGCACCAGATATAATAAATTTGGACACAATGCGATATTGCAAAACAACAAGAGTAAAAGAGTAATTGAATGTGCATATATGTATTTATTAGGGTATATTTATGTGTATATTTATTCACATATTACTCCTTTTTCCCTATAACCCAGATTTTGAGGCCGAAAGCAGAGAAATCCTGGCAGGCTTGGGGTCATTTGCGACGATTTGGTGAGGAAACAGTACTCGTCATACCTTAATTAAAAGTCGACGAGTCCTCAGTGTGATACATAATCAATATCGACAATAAAACACCCCAGATGGGTATAAAACACACATGAATTGTGATCGTAAAAAAAAATTTGCCTTTTTTTTAAGCAAAATTCAACATATCTTTATCGGGGCATTCAATTGCGGCTCCTGTGCCCCTACTCCGCTGTCCTCCCGCCTGAACTTAGAAATATAAGAATTAAATATTACCATTTTCCACCCAAAATGGGAAGGACCACGGCAAGGCGTGACCCAAAACAACCAGAATTTAAATGAACTATTTATTTTATCCCTTTTAACTGTTTATTTTGCCTCTACTAAGTTTTTTTTTTATTAATTATTACCCATATCAAAAACCAATTCTGAGGTTTATTATGAATCCTCAGGGTTGGAGCCCTAATATATACTGAGAAAAACATCAAATCCTTAAAAAAAAAAAAAATAGGTGCCGCTATAGGTGCTGGCGGGGCTTATAGACAGTAGATGTCCAAAGGGAAGAGGCTCGCCCTATGGATTTTGCTGCCAGGGGAGCAAGGGGCTACCTCCAGTTGGCATGGGCCATGCCCACCACGCATTCGCTCAGCGGTGGAGAGGGGAGTGGGAAGGAACTTTGGACCCCCAGAACCGCCCATAGACCCCCCCAAAATCCCCCCAACCACCACCCCAAATCCTACCCCTGTCCCCCCCAACCAGTCCCCCCAAAACAGACCCCCAGCCTCCCAAACCATCACACCCACCTGCCCCCTGACCCACCAAACAATCTCCCCCTCCTCTAACTGTGCGCCCCCAAATCATCCCCATCCCCCAAAACTGCCCCAGTCCTCCCAAACTTCCCATATCCCCCTTGCCAGATCACCCCCATCTGCCCCCAAAACTGGCCCCCATCCCTCTAAACCCTCCTATGCTCCCCCAAATGCTCCCCTGCCCCCCAAAACCATCTCACCCCCCAAACTTCCCATCTCCCCCTTCCCAAATCACCCCCACCCCCCAAAACCATCTTTATGTCCCCCAAACCTCCCCTCCAAAATTTTCTATCTCCCTCTTCCCAAATCATTCCCAAAGCCACCCAAAACCTGCCCCCTCCCCCAAAACCAGCCCACCTCCCACCCCCAAACCAGCCCACATCCCCCCCACCTTGCTTGCAAAGCACAGGGAGGTGAAAGACTCGGTGAACTTCTCCTCCAGGGGAGCGAGATTCACTAACACCAATCTTGAGGATACATTGGGGTGTCAGTGGGGTCCCCCAAAACTCCCAGCCCCCCAAAATACCCCCCCAAGCCCTTCAATCACATCTTGGCAAAGCCCCCCAGGCAGTTCTGCAGGAGGTAGGTCAGCCTGCTGTTGCAATAGGGGACGGGGGGCTCCTGTGGGGACCCTGGCAGTTAAGGCAAGGGCCCTGAGGACCCCCACAAACCCAGGGGCCTCTCCGTACCTTTTTGGCAAGGGCCATGATGACTTGCCCCAGGGTGGAGAAGCTGGCATTGATGGCCTGTGACTCATGCGGCTGCTCCCCGCCCAACAGCAACTTGTCCAGCTGTTCGCTGCCTGCCAAGTCCACCAGGCTCAGCACCGCTGTGGGGGGAGAGGAGGGTCACCCCAAAAACAGGGGGGCCCAAAAAGGGCTCACCCCAAACCTGTGGGTCCAAAAAAGGGGGCCCCAAAAAGACTGACCCTAAACTGGTGACGCCAAACCTGTGACCCAGAAAGTGGGACCCCAAAAGGGCTCACCCCAAACTGGTGGCCCCAAAAGAGAAACCCCAAGAAGACTCACCCCAAACCCATGGCACTGAAAGGTGGGCCCCCCCAAAGGCTCACCCCAACTAGTGGCCCCAAACCCATGGGCCCCAAAAAGTGCTCACCCCAAACCAGTGGCCCCAAACCAGTGGTCCAAGAAGGGGGACCCCAAAAGGGCTCACCCCAAATTTGGGGCCCCAAACACAGAGCCCCAAAACGGCTCACTCCAGAAAGAGGGGTCTCAAAAAGGGCTCACCCCAAACGACTGGCCACAAACTCATGACCCTGAAAAGGCTTGCCCCAAACTGGTGGCCCCAAAAGGGGGGCCCTGAACCCATGGCCCCAAAAGGTTCACCCCAAACCCGTGGCCTTGAAAGCGGAGCCCCTAAAAGGCTCACCCCAAGAGGAAGAACCCAAAAAGGGCTCACCCCAAACCAGTGACCCCAAACCCATGGCCCTAAACGAGGGGCCCAAAAGGGCTCACCCCGAACTGCTGGCCCTGAACCCGTGGCCCCAAACCAGTGGCCCCTAAAGGCTAGCCCCAAATCAGGTGGTCCCTACCGTAAAAGCTCACCCCAAACCAGTGGCCCCTAAAGGGTGGCCCCTGCAAAGGCTCACACCAAACCAGGTGGCCCCAAAGCAACAGCCCCTAAAGACTCACCCCAAACTAGGAACTCCTAATGGGTGGCCCCTAAAAGCTCTTCCATAAAGGGTGCCCCTGAACCAGCGGCCCCTAAAGGCCCACCCCAAACTAGTGTCCCCAAAGCAGTGACCGCTAAAGGCTCACCCCAAACCACAGCCTCTAAAGGGTGGCCCCCCATAAAGGGTCCCACGCCCCCACTCGCAGGCGCAGCACAGGTCCCGGGCAGTGTTGGAGCCCTGGATGCAGAGCTAGAAGACGCCACAGCTGCAGGATGAGCTGTCGTTCAGCGCTGTCCGGGCCACCGAGTGGTTGGCGGCTGCCGTCTGCAGCAGCCCCAGCACCTTGCGGGGGGACACCGACGCCCCGTTACCTCCCAAAACCACCCACACAGCCAATCTGAGCTTTAAAGGAGGGAATCAGGGTCCGCCTACCCCACTCCTCGGAGGCGACTGGGATGCAGCACAGGTTAGGGACATGCACCTCCTCGTCGGCCTGCCGGATCTCCAGCTTGGCCCTGCGCTTCGGCCGGCCGGCTAGCAGATCCCACAGAGATTTGTTGTAGATCTCCAGGAAGCTGGCGGTGAAAGCATACTGCCCACCAGCATCACACCAAGCCCCAAAAAAAAACAGAAATGCCCCCAAAATGGAGTTAGCGCTTCGGTTTTGGTTTGGTGGTTTTTTTTGGTTTTTGTTTTGTTTTGTTTCTAAAAACTCACTTTCCAGCCTTTTTCTGCCAGCTCCCAGGCTCCCTTGAAGACCTGCTGCACTACGCACAGGGTCACGCCCCTGGTTTCGGGATCCAAGACATTGTCTCGCTGCTCATGTCCCACATGAGACTTGGAGGGTGTAAAAGGAGGTTTTGGGGGGTCCCCAACTCTGTCCTCACCCCCCCCGGGGCAAGTGGGAGCAGCTAAAACCCCCCGTTTGTCCTAAAAAATCTCATTGAGCCCATTAGAGGGGGACTAAGGACAGCTGAGGGGTTCGTTAGCAGCAGAGACACCCTCAGCCCCTCAAAATAAGGATAAGCGACAGGGAGACACCCCCAAAGCAACTCACCTCCCCTGCCTTGGAGAGCACCAGCACCTTGTTGTCCCTGGGGGGAAGTAGAGATGCTCCAGGCCCTTCTGCCGCTCCTCCTCCTCGGGCAGCACCAGCCACACATGACAGAAGACACAGATGCTGCCCTGAGGAAGGACAGAAGCTGTTATTTTAGTGGTACAAGGAGGGAATTCAGATGGTTCGTTCCCCACCCAAGCCCCCTTGGGCTTCACCTTGAGCTCCTGGAGAAGGTTATGGAGATGTCACCGCTCCATCTCCAGGCCATGGAGCTGTTCCTCCTGCTGCCCCAGCCGCTGCTCCTGGGCAGCTGCCTGCGCCCACAGCTTGGCTGCCTGTGCTGTCTCCCGGCTCCCCCGGCCCCACACGTGCCATTATCTGAGCAGCAAGCGGCGTCAACCACGCAGGATTTTCTTCACGTGACGCAGAAGGTGACGCTGGGAAAAGAGGAGGCACAAAATGAACCTGTTTGTCACACCCAGCCAACGGTGAAAACCCAGGGAAGGATTCTGCCGTGCGGGGCCGGGCTGTGCACCCCGGCAGCTCCAGCCGGCCACTTTCGCTCCCCTTTGCCGGGTACCGGGGAGACACCGCCGCCTCGTGCTGCCGCCTGCCCCCCGGGGGACCTCGCTTCAGCCCTCGGGAACGGGACCGGGAGAGACCCTCCACGCAAAGAGAGCGGATCCACGCGTGGCGTGGATTTAATCCCCGAGGGAAGAGGCCGGGGTCCCCGCTGGCAGAAGGACAACTCGCCTCCCTGCCGCTCGGAGCGCCTTGCCGGGGACAGCCCTGCCTGCGCCTGGCTGCTCTTCAGCCGTGCTGGGAGTGCAGTCTGGCCGACGGATGCTCCGGCAAACAGACACTGCAGCGAATCGCAGCTCTCGCTCGTTACAGCTGCTGGTAATTTTGCCTCTGGCTAAGGCATGCCCCAGACAGCGGACACCCCGTCTTGTTCCAGCTCCTGCTTGCGACGGTTCTCGCTAATTGAAGCTCCAGCCCTGCACCGTTGATTTCAGCTCCTTCTCCTTACAAGCTCCAGCTGTTTGCAACAGCCTGGGCTTTTGACAAGGTCGTAAACCAACCGCCGTCAAAACTCGACTATTAGGATAAAATATCATAGTTGGACATTGTATAAATATCAATTAGTTTGTATGACTAATTAGTTAATAACTATTCGAAGCAGTCGACAAGCAAGAGCTGGACTCGAAGAGGGCGTGCGGGGTCTGAAAAGCAGAGACCACCTCTTCCCCCCAGAGACCACCGCAGACGTTGAGTTGGGCCTGGTGCGTGCCGGCCTCCCGCACTTCGGGGTCCAGCAGGACCAGAGCCCCTCCCCTCGGGGAGGGTCCACGCACCCTGCCCACCCCCTGCTTTCCCCTGCAGCCCCCAATGCCCTCCCAGCCCCCCGCACAAACGGCCAAACCGGTTTCTGCTTTGGGCCCCCAAACCAGCTCACTTGGCACCCATTTCTGAGCCCAAAAACCCAGCTGCTGCGCCTGTTCTCAAGGCCCAAAGATGCCCCCGGGGAGGGCAAGCGCTTGTGTGATGCTTCGGGCAGAAACGGGGCTTTGAAAGGTCTGATCCCGGTGCCGGGGGAGCAGAGGCGAGCTGGCTGGGACCAGCTTTTGCTCCTGGAACGACCCCAAGTCCCTGCTCCGAGGTCTTCCCCTTGGGGCCCTGGGGTGGACCTGTCCCTCCCCTTCAAATGCTCCAGCAGTTTCGGGGGCAGAAGGCCGTTTCTAAGCCCTCTCTCCAGCAGCTCCTCCCTCGACTCGGCCCGTGAAGCCCCCAGGCTCGAGCACCTCGCTGGGGCGGGCGGCCTCCATTGCCTACAGGCTGCCCGTCTGCCTGCAGGGAGGGCTGGGGGGTCCCCGGCCCCACGGGGCGACAGCGGGGACTCGCAGGGAGGGTCTGTTTGCACACAGCGCCCACCCCGCCCCCCCGCCCCGGCCCCACTGCGCGGCCCCGCTAGGGCACACAGCCCCCCCCCCCAGCCCCACTCCCCAGATGCTCACAGCCCCTCCCCCGCCTGGAGCCCCCCCAGCCCCCGTCCCCGGAGCCTGCAGGACCGCCCCCCCCCCCCCCCCCCGCCACAGCCCCACTCCTCGGCTCCCCGGGCCCGCGGCCCCTCACACTCACGCTGCGCCGCCGCCTCGGTGCAGAGCCCGCCGCGCGCCCCGTTGAAATACCCTCCGCAGCCAATCAGCGCGCGGCTCCACCGGACCGCCCGCGCGGGGCACGCCGGGAGTTGTAGTCCCCGCCCCGGGAGTGCGCATGCAGCGCGGCTGCCTCTACATCGACACCCGTACAATGGAGATGATCGTGCACCGACCCTGGTGCAACCCTTGTGCCCCCCCATGCTCGCAGCCCCTCCCCGGTGTTTGCAAGCGCCTCCCAGCCCCAGGACCCCCGGTGCTCACAGCACCCGACCACACCATTTTCCAGCCCCGTGGGAGCCCCAAGCCCCACTCTCAAGCCCCACCAGGACCCACAGCCCCACTCCCCAGCTCCTTGGGGGACTGCAGCCCCCGCCCCCAGCCCCACTCCCCAGCCCCCCCTCCCCGGCCCCCTCCGGGACGCACAGCCCCCCCCAGCCCCCCTCCCCGGCCCCCTCCGGGACGCACAGCCCCCCCCGGCCCCCTCCGGGACGCACAGCCCCCCCCGGCCCCCCTCCCCGGCCCCCTCCGGGACGCACAGCCCCCCTCGGCCCCCCCGGGACGCACAGCCCCCCCCCCGGCCCCCCTCCCCGGCCCCCTCCGGGACGCACAGCCCCCCCCGGCCCCCCTCCCCGGCCCCCCCGGGACGCACAGCCCCCCCCGGCCCCCCTCCCCGGCCCCCTCCGGGACGCACAGCCCCCCCCGGCCCCCCTCCCCGGCCCCCTCCGGGACGCACAGCCCCCCCCGGCCCCCCTCCCCGGCCCCCCCCGGGACGCACAGCCCCCCCCGGCCCCCCTCCCCGGCCCCCTCCGGGACGCACAGCCCCCCCCGGCCCCCCCGGGACGCACAGCCCCCCCCGGCCCCCCTCCCCGGCCCCCTCCGGGACGCACAGCCCCCCCCGGCCCCCCTCCCCGGCCCCCCCGGGACGCACAGCCCCCCCCGGCCCCCCTCCCCGGCCCCCTCCGGGACGCACAGCCCCCCCCGGCCCCCCTCCCCGGCCCCCTCCGGGACGCACAGCCCCCCCCGGCCCCCTCCGGGACGCACAGCCCCCCCCGGCCCCCCTCCCCGGCCCCCTCCGGGACGCACGGCCCCCCTCCTCAGTCCCCCGGGGGTCCGCAGCCTCCCGACAGCCCGCCGTGCCCGCCCGCGGCACCTCAGACTGCCGCCGCCGCCGCCGTCCGCCGCCGCCGCCGCCTGGGTGCAGAGCCCGCCGCGCGCCCCGTTGAAATATCCTCCGCAGCCAATCAGCGCGCGGCTCCTCCGGGCCGCCCGCGGGGGGCACGCCGGGAGTTGTAGTCCCCGCCCCGGAAGTGCGCATGCGCACGGCGCCTTGTGCAGTGCGGGTGCCTGCGCAGGGACCCCCGTGCAACGGTGGGGATTATGCAGGGACCTTTGCGCAGCGGGGGGTCGGTGTGTGGAGACGCCCATGCAATGGGGGGGGCAGTGCAGGAAGACCCTTATGCAATTGGTTGGTGTGCAGGGGACCCTCGTGCAATGGCGGGCAGGTGCACGGGGACCCTTGTGCGATGGTGGCGATTGTGCAGGACCCTCGTGTGACAGTGGTGGTTATTTTTCTCGGCAGTACCCTTGGGTTCGGGAGCAAAACAGCCGGTGCCTGAAACCACTGGGGTGTTTTGACTGCTGCTGAGCAGCCTCGAGGCCGCCTCCGGTTCCCACATGGCTCCCATGGTGTGCGTGGACCCTCCTGCAACGGGTGCAGGTGTGCAAGGAGGGTGATCCGGGGTAGGCGTCCCTCTCTGGAGGCACCCAGCTCGAGCTGGCACCTAAGAACTAATCAAGGAGTAATGAGGAACCTTCTCTTGCACCTGACGTTAACCAGCGGGATCCCAGGGTCAGACCCTCTTACGGTGATTGGACCCTGGGGAGGTGGCAGAGGGTGCCCTGGACAGGTTGGGGGGGTTCCGTGGGGAGGAGGGGAGCCCCCACCCCCCTGACTGTGGGCACTCCCCCCAAGGAGCAGAGCATGGTGCAAGACTTTAGGGAGGATGAGGGCTAGCAGGTCCCCGAGATGGCAGTGCCGGCTCTTCCCAGTGTCTCCCCAGTGCTGGAGGGGGTGTGTGTGTGTGTGTCTCATGACCATGGGGATGGGGGGGGGGGGGGGCGGCCTCAGGATGGGGCAGGGGGGGCATCCTGGGGTCCGGGAGGGACCCTGGGAGTGGGGTAGGTAGGGGGACATTGGGGGACAGAGGTGTTTCTCGGGAGATTGAGGACACCATGTGGGGAGTTGAGACTGGGAGGGATGACCCTGGGGAGGTGGGGGGCACCGCGGGGAGAAGGGATCCCACCCCCGACACCTGCAGCCACCCCCAGGGGCAGCTGGGACCCCGACCCACTGGGGGACCAGGATGGGAACGATGGGGACTCACTCATGGATACTGCACAGGTAATAAAATAGTTCATGCTGCACCCTGTTGTAGGGTCTCTGGGGTGCCCTGGGCCCTGGGCGCCGAGTCCCCATGACAGCCAGCCCTTCCCGGGGGTCCCCAGGCTGCCGTGCTCCTCTGGCCCCAGCCGGCGGGAGCTGTGTCCTCCCAGCCGCTGGCCACGCAATGGCAGCACCGACCCACGGCCACGCGGAGACAGGGCTGGGGACACGGCCAGGGTTGCCTGCGCTCCACCTGGGTCTGCAGGGCTCGGGCAGGGGGGACCCGGCATCCTGCAGCTCCGCTCCCACCCTGGGGACCCCAAACACCCCCGGGGGTGCGTCGCTGTCCCTGTCGCTGGTGGCAACCGGCATGGGGGGAAGGTGACAGTGAGGGTCCCCGCCAGTGGCCCGGAGTTCGTCACCACTGGGGGGACAGGGGACAAGCAGGGCCAGCACCAAGGAGCGACGGCAGCACAGCCTACTCTCTGGGGGTCCCCACCCCCTGTCCCCAGGGGTCCCCTCTGTCCCCGTGTTTTATTGGGGGAACACAGAGCCCAACGACCAGCCGCAGGGACAGGGGACGGGGAGCTGCCCCAGGGATGGGGACAGCACCGGGACACGCCGATACTCTTGGGGGTGCTGGCATGCGGGGGGGGGGCACCCTAACCATTGCCGCCCGGGATGACGAATGCACCGGGATGAGGGAGGTACCGGGATGGGGACGGCGCATGGAGGGGCCAGAGCCGGCGCGCGAACGCCGGGCTGCAGGACCACGCTTCGGCTTCGGGGCGGCAGCAGCGAAGGCGGCGGCGGCGGCGCTGCTGCGCACCTGAGCGGTGCCGGCGCTGCAGTACCGCGATTCGGCCACGGGGCGGCAGCAGCGAGCAGCGGCCGGGCGGCGCGTGCACGGGGGCGGCACCGGCGCTGGAGGTCCGCGCTTTGCAGGCCCAGCGCCCGCCGGCACCGCGCACGTGGGGCGGCAGCGGCGTTTCCTTACCGGAACGAACCAACGAACGCGGCGGCATCACCCCGCAGGCACCACAGTACGGCATTGCCGTTACCGGCGGACGGCAGCGCGGAGAAAGGGGGCGCCACCGCGCATGCGCGGCTCAAGGGCTGCAGTACCGAATTCTGGTCGCTCGGTGGCAGCAGCGAGCAAAGGAGAGCGCATGCGCGGCTCAAGAGCTGCAGTACCGAATTCTGGTCGCTCGGTGGCAGCAGCGAGCAAAGAAAGGCGCGCCACTGCGCATGCGCGCCTCAAGAGCTGCAGTACCCAGTTTTGGTCACAGGGTGACAGCAGCGAGCAAAGAAAGGCGCGCCACCACGCATGCGCGGCTCAAGAGCTGCAGTACCCAGCTTTGGTCGCTCGGTGGCAGCAGCGAGCAAAGAAAGGCGCGCCAACGCGCATGCGCGCCTCAAGAGCTGCAGTACCGAATTCTGGTCGCTCGGTGGCAGCAGCGAGCAAAGAAAGGCGCGCCACTGCGCATGCGCGCCTCAAGAGTTGCAGTACCCAGCTCTGGTCGCTCGGTGGCAGCAGCGAGCAAAGAAAGGCGCGCCAACGCGCATGCGCGCCTCAAGAGCTGCAGTACCGAATTCTGGTCGCTCGGTGGCAGCAGCGAGCAAAGAAGGGCGCGCCACCGCGCATGCGCGCCTCAAGAGCTGCAGTACCCAATTTTGGTCGCTCGGTGGCAGCAGCGAGCAAAGGAGAGCGCGCCACTGCGCATGCGCGCCTCCAGAGCTGCAGTACCGAATTCTGGTCGCTCGGTGGCAGCAGCGAGCAAAGAAAGGCGCGCCACTGCGCATGCGCGCCTCAAGAGCTGCAGTACCCAATTCCGCCCGCCGGGTGCCACCGTCGCCTCACCGGCCCTTTCCCCTTCTCTCCGCCCAGTTCGTACCATCGAAAGACGGTAACTGCTTACTGGCGGTACTGGGCTTCGATTTCCCTGCCCTTTTCCCACTCGCGGCCCGGGCACTAATCTTCATCGCCTCTGTACCAAAAAGCGCCCGGTGGCTCCAGCATTTCAGTCCTTTCCCTTTGGCCGCTTTACAAGTCCCGTGGTTGTTTCTGCCCGTGCCCCCCAGCCCATTCCCCGGGGAGGAGAAGCAGCACGGGGAACCTGTGGAACAGGTTTCTTTCTAACCCGGAGGAAGCCCCAGGGATCGCTGTCTCGGTCGGCAGGTGGCATCGGGGTTGTGGGAGTGACAGCGGCGACTCAACAGATGCTGGAGAGAGATTTAAAAAAAATAAGGCCACACGGGTGACACCCGGAGAGCAGGGGAGGGGCAGCTATGTCCATCAGGAAACCGCGCTTCTGAGCAGACCCGGTGCCAGTGGCTGACCTGCAAACGAGCGATACGCTGGTGGTCTTGGGGCTGTGTTGCGGTGTTTGCACCTTTCCTCGCCTCTGTGCTATCAGCACTCTGCTCTCCTCATCCTGCACACACGCAGGGCTTGCCACTTGGAGGAGAGACACTGCACGACGTCACTTACCACCCTGCCCTCCAGCGTGCAAAGGAATTAGAAAGGAGGCAGGGAAAGCCAAGAGGCCTGCTGGTGTATTAGGCGTCCTCAGCAGTTGACCGTAGAGCCCGGCAGGTTCCATCCTTGCTCTGTGCTTTTGTAGCTTGAACCCCCGATTGTTTTGCCATCGAGACTGCAAGGCGAGGAATACGCCTCTACTCGAACAAGCAAGACCCCTGCCAAATAGCTGAGCTGTGCACAGTGATAGGTGGCTGCCTGTGACCGACACCTTTTTCTGCTAAAACCAGAGCACGCTTCCCTTGTGAAGAGCCATCGGCAGTACAGAACGTACCTGAGCTCTCCTTGCACCGGCTCCCCAGAGAACGGCGTCTCAGTTCGACTGAAGCGTGCAGCAGCCTGTCGTCATCCCAGCCCCTCGCCCTCGAGCAAGCGGCTGCCTGTAGCAGCGGCAGAACCGCTGCTGCGCAGAGGGGAAAGGAATGGCTTGGCCTCAAGCTCTGCGGGCTGCCTGTGGCCCCTGCGGAGCCGACGACCTCGGCAGCCCATACAAAGGGCGAAGCTAGCAGCCTGAGAAGGAGTCACAGGGTGCTGCAGCTCCTGCCACAACCCTCCTTCCCAGCCTGCTGCTGGAGCACAAGGCACTTGAAAGCAGCAGGAAAGAACAAGGATGGCAAGATGGCAGGAATAACACGGAGAGCCTAAAGCGTTTAGCCAGCAGGGCTTGCAACTCACCTTGTGCCGTGGTTTAATCCCAGCTGGCAACTCAGCACCACACAACCGCTCACTCGCTCCCCCCTCAGTGGGAGGGGGGAGAGAACTGGAAGGGCAAAAGTGAAAAAACTCCACTTGAAAGGAAAAGGGGGGAAAAAACCCCCAAACAACAGAGAGAAAAACCCCAGACAGACAAGCGGTACAAACGAAAACAATGGCTCACCGCCAACCGACGGATGCCCAGCCAGCCGCAGCCCAGCAGCGGCCCCCCCGCCAACCGCCCCCCGAGTTTTATTTCCTGACGTCACAGGGCCTGGAACATCCCCTGGGTCCGCCGGGGTCAGCTCTCTCAGCGGTGCCCCCTCCCAGGCCCTCGCGCACCCCCAGCCCGCTCGCCGGCAGGGCGGGGCGAGGAGCAGCACAGCCCCCGGCGCCGTGCAAGCGCTGCTCAGCGGGAACTCACGCAGCCCCGCGTCACCGACGCCGTTTGCAGCACAAACCCAAAACGCAGGAGGAGGGAGAGCGGGGTGGGAGTGGGGGGCGGGGGAGCGGGAGGGGGGTGCCAGAGTTTGGGCGGGGGGCAACGGGCAGGTTGGCGGGGCAGGCAGCACCCCAGGGGTCCGGGGCAGAGGGGTTACGGGGAGGCAGTGCGGAACACGGGGGGCGGGAGGAGGGAGAGGAGAGAGGAGGGCAGTGCGGGCACGAGGTAGGAGGGCAGGGGATACGGGGGGCGCGTCACAGGGAAAACCTCGCACGGGGGGAAAAACCTCGCACGGGAAAGGCAGGGCGGACACCGGGAGCGGCGGGGCGGCACATGCGTGGGGGTGACCTACGCCAGGGGGTCCACCCGGGACCACCCACAGCAGAAAACTCGCCTGGGATGACCCGCAACAGATAATCCGTTCCCGATGAGTGACCCTCGCTGGATAACCACGAGCGATGCCCCTCAAGTGGCTGGTGTTTCACCCCAAATCTTCCCCAAATCGGGGGGTTTTTTGCCTTTCCATAATATCAAAATTGGGGTTTTTTCCTTTTCCAAAACATTCCACCATTTGGAGGTTTTTCAACGCTTTTTCACAACAAAAATTGGTGGTTTTTGCTTTTTCGTTTTGTGCGTGAAAATGGGTTTTTTTTGCTTTCCGGCTGCCCAAATCCAGGCGGATTTGGCTTTCCCGGGAGCTCCAAGTTGGGTATTTTTCCCCCAAAATTGCGGGCTTTTTTTTCCCCACCCCTTGCAGGCCCCGAATTAGGGGTTTTGTGGTATTTTTAGGCCATGGCGGCAGGTCCCGCTCTGCGTGCGCAGCCCTGCAGGGGAAAGTCCCTGTTGGGGGAACTGGCCCCCAATCAGGATGGGAAAAGGTGGAAAAGGAGAACAAGGAAGAGGCAGCTTTTGAAAGCGCTTTTATATCTTCAATAGAGGGGTGTTTCGGGGCGGGGGGGGGGGGAGGGTGTCGAGTTTTAAAATCCTTTCTATAAACAGGGTTTCTTTGCATTTTAAAAACCTTATTATCATAGACATTTACACTTAATGTATTTACACATATCTCTCTATATATATTTAGTGAATATATTTATGTTTCACTTATATCCCCCTGTTTCCCACTTATTATATATACTACCTGCTCAGACTATGGATCTGTTGACTTACATATTTTGAACACTTAAATGTCTTTATAGACTTCTCTATTTACACTTACATATATTTACACCTATATCTTTATAGACTTAGATTTTAGACTTAGATGTCTATTTACACTTGTACATAATCTCTTAGATTACATATAATGTCTATGTAGACTCTCTATGTAACACGTAGTAAGTGTAGATAGCGGTATCTATTCAGACCTTTTTCTATTTTAAATTCCTTCATGTATAAAATGTATCATCCTTTTTGCATTTGGAAGTTCTTTATTTTTTAATTTATAGAGACGTGAGTTATTTTTGTATTTTAAAACCCCATATACATCTTTCGAATTTTTTTATACTCTAAAATCCTTTATATAACAGGGCAGATATAGGTTCTTATTTTGAAATCCTTTTGTACGTATAAATTAATATTATTTTTCAATATATGTAACAAGGAGAGATTTTTTTCTATTTCGAGGCCTCACAGATATATTTACAGTTTTTAAAAATTTTTGAAAACCCCCCCCCATGAATTTTCAGGCAATTTGGGCTGTGACCCCCTTTGGGGGGGGGGGGGAGGGGGGGACACGGACCTCCATGACCCCCCATTCCCCACTCACCTGCTCCTCCACGGCATCATCACCCCCGTGGTGATGCTGGGGTGCCCCAAATGACATCATCACCCCTCCAGGCCCCCCAACCCCCCCTTTTTATTCACCCCCCCCAAAAAGACACAAAACGAGGGAAACGGCCCCAACCGGCAGCTCGTTACTTTAATAATGCCGTTTACGTATGTACGCACGCACCCCCGCCAAAAAGGGGGGCTCTGCTAGAAAGATAAAGGAGGGGCGGCCCCCCAAACGCTTGCAGCCCCCCCCAGCCCCCGTCCCGCAGGCTGCCAGCCGGCCCCTCACCCTCAGCACGCCCAACGACCGGCAGGCAAACCTGGGCCGGGGGTCTCTCCTGAGCACCACGGGACGCTCACAGCGAGGCATCTGAAAAACAAAAATCCCAACGGATATTTCAGCACGTTAAAAAAACAGCACCGAAGGCAGCAGAGGAATTCGGTCAGGACAAGGGAGAGGGTAGCAGTCGAGCTAAAGGAGGGTGCCAGGCAAACGGGTCAGCTCGAAATACAACGCGTCCTTTAAAAGCTCGAGCGATTCGAACGCTTAAAATCAGCGTGAAGACTAATTGACGCGATTCTGAACACGTTCTTAGCAGAGAAGTAAACGCTCTCGCTGGTGTCGGAAAACGCCTCGTCCCTTCCTTACAGCACCGCTGCCGGGAGATAACCCCGTGAGGCTGCAGGACAAGGGCGCGCCGTAATCAGCATCTACGCTCACGGATCCACCGCCGCAGCTCCAGCCCTTGCGCTGCTGCTGCTGCTGCTGCGCATCTCGCTCGCTTGGCCGATAAAGCTGAAAGTGAAGCGTAAAACTTTGAAGAGTAAAATGAAAAAGAAAGAACAAATCTCAGCAATTCATTTTATGCTAAAAAGGCGTGCGCACGCTTACATACGTACAATGAGAAGACTCGTACTATAAAAATATTTGATTTTCCTTTTGCGTTAATTGAAATTGCGTAGCTGTGAATTCATACCGTTAAATTATCTACCTCCAAGCTACACAGCTATCGTTTGACCAGGGGTTTTGCGTGTGTGACATGACTAGGAGGGACGCCTGGCCAGCTGCGCCGAGACCGATGCTACCGAACTGCCGGGGAAACGCGCCGTCGAAAGCGAGACAGAAATAAAGTGCTTCAGAGCACTCTGCCAAAAGATCAGGAAAAAAGCCCCTAACGTTCCGTTGCCTCTCTTTTTAAACGTTTAGAGCAACTACCCAACTGCTTAAGCACACCTAATAAATTATACGCTACAGCTATTTAGCAGTTGCAGTTTAAACAATGCAAGTCAGTTTGGAAATTAGACAATTTTAACTTTCTTTTTAAAATTTCATTTATGATAGAAAAATCAGTGAGATAAGAGATCTCCCATACGGTTTATACTTTTTTTTTGGGGGGGGGGTGGGGGGGGTGGGTGGGGGCAGGCGGTGGGGAATATCAAATCCCCGGTGCTGCAATACATAAGGCTACCAAAAAGGACTGGCAGGTTTGCTAACGCTGTTGGCTGTACCCAAGCGTGCGGAGGAACGCGTCTTTACGATCTCTCGACCGTTACACCCGAGAACCAAAGATCAGCCATACGTCGACTATTGGAAGATGTGCTGCGCTTGGGTCCTTGCAAGGAAATCGACTTAACTCCTTTTTTTTTTTCCAGAGAGAGTGAAAAGTCTCCTTGTGGATGACTTCTACTGCCAAGCACGTCATCTCTGAAGATCCATTCTGATGGGAAGTTTGTAAAAGGCAACTCCTTTGAATGAAAAAGATTTCCATTCTGGAAAATCTCTTTCCACCCGAAGTCAAAATTACGCGCTGCAGGTTAGGAAAAAGGACATTATAGAATCAGTAACTCACCGAAAACACATCAGGACTCTCTGTCGCTAGTTACGAGGCTGCTACCGCTTCTCGGGAAAGCCTGGAAAACACACCGAAGCGACGCCGATTTGTCCCGTGTTGTCCACGCCTCTTCTTTGACCTTGATTGCTTTTAGCACAGATGCTAGTATCTCAGTAAGGTTTTCCAGTGCTCCTGTAAGGTATTTTAAACACTGACTGACTGAAAAAGCATAAAGCTTTTATCGTGAAAACAAAGCCTGTTTCTCCCGAACGTCCGAACTCTTACAAACGGTTCCTTTCCTCTTCTAGTCCAACATTATTTTCACAGCACCCTTTAATAGCAAGCGCACAGAAACAGAAGACTCTGCTTTCAGGAAGAGAAAATAGACGAAGGAAAGCAAGCCTTGAATAGGCATACCACGCTCCAGAACAGACCTTTATTTTTAGTATTTGTGTTAAAATATTTCATGTTAAAAAATCAGATAGAAGGAGAGCTGCCACATTCTTCGTGTTAACTGTAAAGTCCACACTACAAGCACCTTAGGAAAAATGCAGACACATATCACAGGCATACCTTGTACTTGCAGACCACTATGGATCCTTTCCATCCGTCTCGTACTTTCACGGCAGTTGACATTCTGCTGAGAGGAAAGGAAAAAAAAAAAAAACACCACGTTTAGCACAAAGCTTCCTTTTCTGTGAAGACTACAACTGAGTGGAGGAGAAAGTATTTTGCATCATCTTTGGTGCAGTTGTTGAGACAGGCCACTAGAGCTTATGCATGTTTTAGACAACCGTGCCTTTTCTTTTGGCTCATCGGCAGCTTTAGTTTCGCTAGAACTCGCTTGCCTAGAGACGCGCAGGTGACAGGCACAGACACCTACGTACGTTTTCTCAAGCCTAAGTAGAGCCGCGATTTCCTCACCCGATACGTCCCAAGTTGAGTATTTTTGTTAAAGAGTACGGCAACTCGTCTGTCCTCGCGAACTCGCTGCAAAAGAGGAATCCTTTTTTCCAGGCCGTTTCTCCAAACGGTCGAGATCTTTGAAAACTGCAGTTGTGCCACCAAACCTGCTCAGGGTCCCTGCCAACCTTCGACCATCGTTAGATTTAACAGGCACACGCTCTATTCCGTCTTCCAACAGCAAAAATACATAACGCCCCCAGACCCCTAGCGCAACCCTACGGACGTCCACACACACCTCGCTGTTTTGATGAGGAGCCACTGAGCACCCCTGCGAGCACAGCGGGATCATGCGCAAGACCAGTGTCCTGGTTTCGGCTGGGATAGAGTTAATTCTCTTCCTGGTAACTGGTATAGCGCTGTGTTTTAGATTTAGGACGAGAAAAACGTGGATAACACGCTGATGTTTTAGTTGTGGCTAAGTAGCGCCTACGCTAGTCGGGGACTTTTCAGCTTCTCAAGCCCTGCCAGCGAGAAACAGGGAGGGACCTTAGCCAGGACAGATGACCCAAACCGGCCAAAGGGACAGTCCATACCATATGACGTCACGCTCAGTACATAAGCTGGGGGAGTTGGCCGGGCGACGGCGACTGCCGCTCGGGGACCGGCTGGGCATCAGTCGGCCGGCGGTGAACAACCGCATTGTGCGTCGCTTATTTTGTATATTCTTTTATCGTTACGATTGTTTCCCCTTCCTGTTCTGTCCCATTCAACTGTCTTTACCTCACCCCACGAACTTCACTTTTTTTTCCGATTCTCTCCCCCACCCCACTTTGGGGGCAGGGGGAGCGAGCGAGCAGCTGCGTGGTGTTTAGCTGCCTGCCGGGTTAAACCACAACAACCAGCTTCACCTACGCCGATTTCAGCGAATGCAGCTTCTGAAGCTTTAAACTGAAAACCGTATCTTGACACTTTGCCGCGGCAGAAACGATCCGTAACTAGAACTCTACAAAAACGCAGTAACGCACGTTGCAAACCCACAGCAGCGACAGCTTCAGAAATATTTCTACTGGGAACAAGGGAGAAAAAAAAATACAGTTTCATCTCACGCACAGGAAAGCAGCAGGCAGAGAAAAGGGTCGGCATTCGTAGCCCTTGCAGAACGCAGGCATTCTCCTTCCATTCCTAAACCCGCCTCTTAGGTCGAAATATCACAACACTACTACGGCAATATCGAGAGCAGGGAACAGCAGCCCTACCACTGGATGTGCTACTGACTGATGCTATTTACGTAGCAGGACACCTAGACAGAGGGGCACGTTTTTCCACACACAACCCTGAACTTCCTGAAAATTTATGTTTACCAAAACGAGCCATTTGGAACACATTGCCAAACAATGTTTGACAATAAAACTTTGATGTGTTTGACACACACAAATTTGGGGTAGCTTGCTACTTGCTTCCTGCTGTTGTTGTTCTTCCTTCAGAAGAAATGCTACTTGTAGCCAAGTTATTCGCTACCGGTTCAAGCATTTACCTTCCAGGTATTACCAGCACATTTACACAGGCGAGGAACTAAATCGCTCTTCTAAAACTACCCGAGTGAAAATTACAGCCACGAAAGAGGAGTGACAGAGAAGAAAAGGAGAGGTCAGGCAGCAAGAGAGCTCTGCAGGCTGCCACCAGTCAACATCGCACTCTTTTAAAAAAAAAAAAAAACACAAACCAAAAAATAACACAAACACAAAAAGCCCACAAAAACCAACAACAAAACAAAACCTTGACGTTGTACCTTTTTTTTTTCTTTTGGAGCTCGTCCCTGTCTCAGCAGATTGTCTCGTCAGAGCATGAAATGCAGATGATCCGTATCCCGATGACATCTGCACGCGATGAACACGTGTTCAGAAATAGTCCAGATCTGTAAGACCGGTGTCATTTGTGTGGTTTTAATAATCATAACTCCGTTTTATCGACCGATGCATTTGCGAGGAAACTAAGTAACTTTTAAACGTAGCCTCTCCTTGGGGAGAAAAATGCGTTAGGGAGTGAAAAAAAAGATGATTCAGAGCTCCCAACCATGACGGAGCAGCGGGGAAATTAACGAAAGTGAAGGCCAACAGCAGCAACACGAAGCGACATTTGGCTTTAATTCTGATCACGTACTTAAGCGGCTCTCCAAGTCTATGCCTCGAGCCTATGAATGACTAGCCCTTTTTTGGAAGGACCAACTTTTTCCTTAAAAGTCCTAGACTGAAGACTCCACTGAACAGAACGTGGATTGAGCCACAGGACAACGTGCCATCAACACTCTCAGGAAAAAAAAAATGAAGTAAAAATCAAGTTTAAATATCAGTTTCCATCGTGTCTCATTCATTCCGTTTCTAGTGATACCTGGGTGCTCCAAAATTCACTATCCTGACACCACGTAGTACTACAAATTGAGTTATGCCTATAAAAATAAAAGGCTATTTCCAACCTGCCCATAAAATCAGTATGAACAAACAAAAGAGAAACACTTGAACTTAAAGAAGGACACAGGCAGCTCTTAATTTTTCGTAGATGAAAGCTCATTCTTTTCCCTGAAAGGAAAACACTCGTAACTACCCAGGGTTAGTTACGCTAACGAGGGTACGTAGGCACGCTCTGTTCACGGCAATTGTTCATCAGCTTTTCTGCACCGGCAGCAAATTTGCCTTTTCCCTGGGTTTGACGTGGAGCACCTGCAGCGTCCTTGGACGCGCCAATGTTTCTCCTGGCTCCCCCGGCCCCACACGTGCCATTACCTGAGCAGCAAGCGGCGTCAACCACGCAGGATTTTCTTCACGTGACGCAGAAGGTGACGCTGGGAAAAGAGGAGGCACAAAATGAACCTGTTTGTCGCACCCAGCCAACGGTGAAAACACAGGGAAGGATTCTGCCGTGCGGGGCCGGGCTGTGCACCCCGGCAGCTCCAGCCGGCCGGTTTCGCTCCCCTTTGCCGGGTACCGGGGAGACACCGCCGCCTCGTGCTGCCGCCTGCCCCCCCGGGGGACCTCGCTTCAGCCCTCGGGAACGGGACCGGGAGAGACCCTCCACGCAAAGAGAGCGGATCCACGCGTGGCGTGGATTTAATCCCCGAGGGAAGAGGCCGGGCTCCCCGCTGGCAGAAGGACAACTCGCCTCCCTGCCGCTCGGAGCGCCTTGCCGGGGACAGCCCTGCCTGCGCCTGGCTGCTCTTCAGCCGTGCTGGGAGTGCAGTCTGGCCGACGGATGCTCCGGCAAACAGACACTGCAGCGAATCGCAGCTCCCGCTCGTTACAGCTGCTGGTAATTTTGCCTCTGGCTAAGGCATGCCCCAGACAGCAGACACCCCGTCTCGTTCCAGCTCCTGCTTGCGACGGTTCTGGCTAATTGAAGCTCCAGCTCTGCACTGTTGATTTCAGCTCCTTCTCCTTACAAGCTCCAGCTATTTGCAACAGCCTGGGCTTTTGACAAGGTCGTAAACCAATCGCCGTCAAAACTCCACTATTAGGATAAAATATCATAGTTGTACATTGTATAAATATCAATTAGTTTGTACGACTAATAGTTAATAACTATTCGAAGCAGTCGACAAGCAAGAGCTGGACTCGAAGAGGGCGTGCGGGGTCTGAAAAGCAGAGACCACCTCTTCCCCCCAGAGACCACCGCAGACGTTGAGTTGGGCCTGGTGCGTGCCGGCCTCCCGCACTTCGGGGTCCAGCAGGACCAGAGCCCCTCCCCCCGGGGAGGGTCCACGCACCCTGCCCACCCCCTGCTTTCCCCCGCAGCCCCCAATGCCCTCCCAGCCCCCCGCACAAACGGCCAAACCGGCTTCTGCTTTGGGCCCCCAAACCAGCTCACTTGGCACCCATTTCTGAGCCCAAAAACCCAGCTGCTGCGCCTGTTCTCAAGGCCCAAAGATGCCCCCGGGGAGGGCAAGCGCTTGTGTGATGCTTCGGGCAGAAACAGGGCTGAAAGGTCCGATCCCGGTGCCGGGGGAGCAGAGGCGAGCTGGCTGGGACCAGCTTTTGCTCCTGGAACAACCCCAAGTCCCTGCTCCGAGGTCTTCCCCTTGGGGCCCTGGGGTGGACCTGTCCCTCCCCTTCAAATGCTCCAGCAGTTTCGGGGGCAGAAGGCCGTTTCTAAGCCCTCTCTCCAGCAGCTCCTCCCTCGACTCGGCCCGTGAAGCCCCCAGGCTCGAGCACCTCGCTGGGGCGGGCGGCCTCCATTGCCTACAGGCTGCCCGTCTGCCTGCAGGGAGGGCTGGGGGGTCCCCGGCCCCACGGGGCGACAGCGGGGACTCGCAGGGAGGGTCTGTTTGCACACAGCGCCCACCCCGCCCCCCCGCCCCGGCCCCACTGCGCGGCCCCGCTAGGGCACACAGCCCCCCCCCCCAGCCCCACTCCCCAGATGCTCACAGCCCCTCCCCCGCCTGGAGCCCCCCCAGCCCCCGTCCCCGGAGCCTGCAGGACCGCCCCCCCCCCCCCCCCCCCGCCACAGCCCCACTCCTCGGCTCCCCGGGCCCGCGGCCCCTCACACTCACGCTGCGCCGCCGCCTCGGTGCAGAGCCCGCCGCGCGCCCCGTTGAAATACCCTCCGCAGCCAATCAGCGCGCGGCTCCACCGGACCGCCCGCGCGGGGCACGCCGGGAGTTGTAGTCCCCGCCCCGGGAGTGCGCATGCAGCGCGGCTGCCTCTACATCGACACCCGTACAATGGAGATGATCGTGCACCGACCCTGGTGCAACCCTTGTGCCCCCCCATGCTCGCAGCCCCTCCCCGGTGTTTGCAAGCGCCTCCCAGCCCCAGGACCCCCGGTGCTCACAGCACCCGACCACACCATTTTCCAGCCCCGTGGGAGCCCCAAGCCCCACTCTCAAGCCCCACCAGGACCCACAGCCCCACTCCCCAGCTCCTTGGGGGACTGCAGCCCCCGCCCCCAGCCCCACTCCCCAGCCCCCCCTCCCCGGCCCCCTCCGGGACGCACAGCCCCCCCCAGCCCCCCTCCCCGGCCCCCTCCGGGACGCACAGCCCCCCCCGGCCCCCTCCGGGACGCACAGCCCCCCCCGGCCCCCCTCCCCGGCCCCCTCCGGGACGCACAGCCCCCCTCGGCCCCCCCGGGACGCACAGCCCCCCCCCCGGCCCCCCTCCCCGGCCCCCTCCGGGACGCACAGCCCCCCCCGGCCCCCCTCCCCGGCCCCCCCGGGACGCACAGCCCCCCCCGGCCCCCCTCCCCGGCCCCCTCCGGGACGCACAGCCCCCCCCGGCCCCCCTCCCCGGCCCCCTCCGGGACGCACAGCCCCCCCCGGCCCCCCTCCCCGGCCCCCCCCGGGACGCACAGCCCCCCCCGGCCCCCCTCCCCGGCCCCCTCCGGGACGCACAGCCCCCCCCGGCCCCCCCGGGACGCACAGCCCCCCCCGGCCCCCCTCCCCGGCCCCCTCCGGGACGCACAGCCCCCCCCGGCCCCCCTCCCCGGCCCCCCCGGGACGCACAGCCCCCCCCGGCCCCCCTCCCCGGCCCCCTCCGGGACGCACAGCCCCCCCCGGCCCCCCTCCCCGGCCCCCTCCGGGACGCACAGCCCCCCCCGGCCCCCTCCGGGACGCACAGCCCCCCCCGGCCCCCCTCCCCGGCCCCCTCCGGGACGCACGGCCCCCCTCCTCAGTCCCCCGGGGGTCCGCAGCCTCCCGACAGCCCGCCGTGCCCGCCCGCGGCACCTCAGACTGCCGCCGCCGCCGCCGCCGCCGTCCGCCGCCGCCGCCGCCTGGGTGCAGAGCCCGCCGCGCGCCCCGTTGAAATATCCTCCGCAGCCAATCAGCGCGCGGCTCCTCCGGGCCGCCCGCGGGGGGCACGCCGGGAGTTGTAGTCCCCGCCCCGGAAGTGCGCATGCGCACGGCGCCTTGTGCAGTGCGGGTGCCTGCGCAGGGACCCCCGTGCAACGGTGGGGATTATGCAGGGACCTTTGCGCAGCGGGGGGTCGGTGTGTGGAGACGCCCATGCAATGGGGGGGGCAGTGCAGGAAGACCCTTATGCAATTGGTTGGTGTGCAGGGGACCCTCGTGCAATGGCGGGCAGGTGCACGGGGACCCTTGTGCGATGGTGGCGATTGTGCAGGACCCTCGTGTGACAGTGGTGGTTATTTTTCTCGGCAGTACCCTTGGGTTCGGGAGCAAAACAGCCGGTGCCTGAAACCACTGGGGTGTTTTGACTGCTGCTGAGCAGCCTCGAGGCCGCCTCCGGTTCCCACATGGCTCCCATGGTGTGCGTGGACCCTCCTGCAACGGGTGCAGGTGTGCAAGGAGGGTGATCCGGGGTAGGCGTCCCTCTCTGGAGGCACCCAGCTCGAGCTGGCACCTAAGAACTAATCAAGGAGTAATGAGGAACCTTCTCTTGCACCTGACGTTAACCAGCGGGATCCCAGGGTCAGACCCTCTTACGGTGATTGGACCCTGGGGAGGTGGCAGAGGGTGCCCTGGACAGGTTGGGGGGGTTCCGTGGGGAGGAGGGGAGCCCCCACCCCCCTGACTGTGGGCACTCCCCCCAAGGAGCAGAGCATGGTGCAAGACTTTAGGGAGGATGAGGGCTAGCAGGTCCCCGAGATGGCAGTGCCGGCTCTTCCCAGTGTCTCCCCAGTGCTGGAGGGGGTGTGTGTGTGTGTGTCTCATGACCATGGGGATGGGGGGGGGGGGGGGCGGCCTCAGGATGGGGCAGGGGGGGCATCCTGGGGTCCGGGAGGGACCCTGGGAGTGGGGTAGGTAGGGGGACATTGGGGGACAGAGGTGTTTCTCGGGAGATTGAGGACACCATGTGGGGAGTTGAGACTGGGAGGGATGACCCTGGGGAGGTGGGGGGCACCGCGGGGAGAAGGGATCCCACCCCCGACACCTGCAGCCACCCCCAGGGGCAGCTGGGACCCCGACCCACTGGGGGACCAGGATGGGAACGATGGGGACTCACTCATGGATACTGCACAGGTAATAAAATAGTTCATGCTGCACCCTGTTGTAGGGTCTCTGGGGTGCCCTGGGCCCTGGGCGCCGAGTCCCCATGACAGCCAGCCCTTCCCGGGGGTCCCCAGGCTGCCGTGCTCCTCTGGCCCCAGCCGGCGGGAGCTGTGTCCTCCCAGCCGCTGGCCACGCAATGGCAGCACCGACCCACGGCCACGCGGAGACAGGGCTGGGGACACGGCCAGGGTTGCCTGCGCTCCACCTGGGTCTGCAGGGCTCGGGCAGGGGGGACCCGGCATCCTGCAGCTCCGCTCCCACCCTGGGGACCCCAAACACCCCCGGGGGTGCGTCGCTGTCCCTGTCGCTGGTGGCAACCGGCATGGGGGGAAGGTGACAGTGAGGGTCCCCGCCAGTGGCCCGGAGTTCGTCACCACTGGGGGGACAGGGGACAAGCAGGGCCAGCACCAAGGAGCGACGGCAGCACAGCCTACTCTCTGGGGGTCCCCACCCCCTGTCCCCAGGGGTCCCCTCTGTCCCCGTGTTTTATTGGGGGAACACAGAGCCCAACGACCAGCCGCAGGGACAGGGGACGGGGAGCTGCCCCAGGGATGGGGACAGCACCGGGACACGCCGATACTCTTGGGGGTGCTGGCATGCGGGGGGGGGGCACCCTAACCATTGCCGCCCGGGATGACGAATGCACCGGGATGAGGGAGGTACCGGGATGGGGACGGCGCATGGAGGGGCCAGAGCCGGCGCGCGAACGCCGGGCTGCAGGACCACGCTTCGGCTTCGGGGCGGCAGCAGCGAAGGCGGCGGCGGCGGCGCTGCTGCGCACCTGAGCGGTGCCGGCGCTGCAGTACCGCGATTCGGCCACGGGGCGGCAGCAGCGAGCAGCGGCCGGGCGGCGCGTGCACGGGGGCGGCACCGGCGCTGGAGGTCCGCGCTTTGCAGGCCCAGCGCCCGCCGGCACCGCGCACGTGGGGCGGCAGCGGCGTTTCCTTACCGGAACGAACCAACGAACGCGGCGGCATCACCCCGCAGGCACCACAGTACGGCATTGCCGTTACCGGCGGACGGCAGCGCGGAGAAAGGGGGCGCCACCGCGCATGCGCGGCTCAAGGGCTGCAGTACCGAATTCTGGTCGCTCGGTGGCAGCAGCGAGCAAAGGAGAGCGCATGCGCGGCTCAAGAGCTGCAGTACCGAATTCTGGTCGCTCGGTGGCAGCAGCGAGCAAAGAAAGGCGCGCCACTGCGCATGCGCGCCTCAAGAGCTGCAGTACCCAGTTTTGGTCACAGGGTGACAGCAGCGAGCAAAGAAAGGCGCGCCACCACGCATGCGCGGCTCAAGAGCTGCAGTACCCAGCTTTGGTCGCTCGGTGGCAGCAGCGAGCAAAGAAAGGCGCGCCAACGCGCATGCGCGCCTCAAGAGCTGCAGTACCGAATTCTGGTCGCTCGGTGGCAGCAGCGAGCAAAGAAAGGCGCGCCACTGCGCATGCGCGCCTCAAGAGTTGCAGTACCCAGCTCTGGTCGCTCGGTGGCAGCAGCGAGCAAAGAAAGGCGCGCCAACGCGCATGCGCGCCTCAAGAGCTGCAGTACCGAATTCTGGTCGCTCGGTGGCAGCAGCGAGCAAAGAAGGGCGCGCCACCGCGCATGCGCGCCTCAAGAGCTGCAGTACCCAATTTTGGTCGCTCGGTGGCAGCAGCGAGCAAAGGAGAGCGCGCCACTGCGCATGCGCGCCTCCAGAGCTGCAGTACCGAATTCTGGTCGCTCGGTGGCAGCAGCGAGCAAAGAAAGGCGCGCCACTGCGCATGCGCGCCTCAAGAGCTGCAGTACCCAATTCCGCCCGCCGGGTGCCACCGTCGCCTCACCGGCCCTTTCCCCTTCTCTCCGCCCAGTTCGTACCATCGAAAGACGGTAACTGCTTACTGGCGGTACTGGGCTTCGATTTCCCTGCCCTTTTCCCACTCGCGGCCCGGGCACTAATCTTCATCGCCTCTGTACCAAAAAGCGCCCGGTGGCTCCAGCATTTCAGTCCTTTCCCTTTGGCCGCTTTACAAGTCCCGTGGTTGTTTCTGCCCGTGCCCCCCAGCCCATTCCCCGGGGAGGAGAAGCAGCACGGGGAACCTGTGGAACAGGTTTCTTTCTAACCCGGAGGAAGCCCCAGGGATCGCTGTCTCGGTCGGCAGGTGGCATCGGGGTTGTGGGAGTGACAGCGGCGACTCAACAGATGCTGGAGAGAGATTTAAAAAAAATAAGGCCACACGGGTGACACCCGGAGAGCAGGGGAGGGGCAGCTATGTCCATCAGGAAACCGCGCTTCTGAGCAGACCCGGTGCCAGTGGCTGACCTGCAAACGAGCGATACGCTGGTGGTCTTGGGGCTGTGTTGCGGTGTTTGCACCTTTCCTCGCCTCTGTGCTATCAGCACTCTGCTCTCCTCATCCTGCACACACGCAGGGCTTGCCACTTGGAGGAGAGACACTGCACGACGTCACTTACCACCCTGCCCTCCAGCGTGCAAAGGAATTAGAAAGGAGGCAGGGAAAGCCAAGAGGCCTGCTGGTGTATTAGGCGTCCTCAGCAGTTGACCGTAGAGCCCGGCAGGTTCCATCCTTGCTCTGTGCTTTTGTAGCTTGAACCCCCGATTGTTTTGCCATCGAGACTGCAAGGCGAGGAATACGCCTCTACTCGAACAAGCAAGACCCCTGCCAAATAGCTGAGCTGTGCACAGTGATAGGTGGCTGCCTGTGACCGACACCTTTTTCTGCTAAAACCAGAGCACGCTTCCCTTGTGAAGAGCCATCGGCAGTACAGAACGTACCTGAGCTCTCCTTGCACCGGCTCCCCAGAGAACGGCGTCTCAGTTCGACTGAAGCGTGCAGCAGCCTGTCGTCATCCCAGCCCCTCGCCCTCGAGCAAGCGGCTGCCTGTAGCAGCGGCAGAACCGCTGCTGCGCAGAGGGGAAAGGAATGGCTTGGCCTCAAGCTCTGCGGGCTGCCTGTGGCCCCTGCGGAGCCGACGACCTCGGCAGCCCATACAAAGGGCGAAGCTAGCAGCCTGAGAAGGAGTCACAGGGTGCTGCAGCTCCTGCCACAACCCTCCTTCCCAGCCTGCTGCTGGAGCACAAGGCACTTGAAAGCAGCAGGAAAGAACAAGGATGGCAAGATGGCAGGAATAACACGGAGAGCCTAAAGCGTTTAGCCAGCAGGGCTTGCAACTCACCTTGTGCCGTGGTTTAATCCCAGCTGGCAACTCAGCACCACACAACCGCTCACTCGCTCCCCCCTCAGTGGGAGGGGGGAGAGAACTGGAAGGGCAAAAGTGAAAAAACTCCACTTGAAAGGAAAAGGGGGGAAAAAACCCCCAAACAACAGAGAGAAAAACCCCAGACAGACAAGCGGTACAAACGAAAACAATGGCTCACCGCCAACCGACGGATGCCCAGCCAGCCGCAGCCCAGCAGCGGCCCCCCCGCCAACCGCCCCCCGAGTTTTATTTCCTGACGTCACAGGGCCTGGAACATCCCCTGGGTCCGCCGGGGTCAGCTCTCTCAGCGGTGCCCCCTCCCAGGCCCTCGCGCACCCCCAGCCCGCTCGCCGGCAGGGCGGGGCGAGGAGCAGCACAGCCCCCGGCGCCGTGCAAGCGCTGCTCAGCGGGAACTCACGCAGCCCCGCGTCACCGACGCCGTTTGCAGCACAAACCCAAAACGCAGGAGGAGGGAGAGCGGGGTGGGAGTGGGGGGCGGGGGAGCGGGAGGGGGGTGCCAGAGTTTGGGCGGGGGGCAACGGGCAGGTTGGCGGGGCAGGCAGCACCCCAGGGGTCCGGGGCAGAGGGGTTACGGGGAGGCAGTGCGGAACACGGGGGGCGGGAGGAGGGAGAGGAGAGAGGAGGGCAGTGCGGGCACGAGGTAGGAGGGCAGGGGATACGGGGGGCGCGTCACAGGGAAAACCTCGCACGGGGGGAAAAACCTCGCACGGGAAAGGCAGGGCGGACACCGGGAGCGGCGGGGCGGCACATGCGTGGGGGTGACCTACGCCAGGGGGTCCACCCGGGACCACCCACAGCAGAAAACTCGCCTGGGATGACCCGCAACAGATAATCCGTTCCCGATGAGTGACCCTCGCTGGATAACCACGAGCGATGCCCCTCAAGTGGCTGGTGTTTCACCCCAAATCTTCCCCAAATCGGGGGGTTTTTTGCCTTTCCATAATATCAAAATTGGGGTTTTTTCCTTTTCCAAAACATTCCACCATTTGGAGGTTTTTCAACGCTTTTTCACAACAAAAATTGGTGGTTTTTGCTTTTTCGTTTTGTGCGTGAAAATGGGTTTTTTTTGCTTTCCGGCTGCCCAAATCCAGGCGGATTTGGCTTTCCCGGGAGCTCCAAGTTGGGTATTTTTCCCCCAAAATTGCGGGCTTTTTTTTCCCCACCCCTTGCAGGCCCCGAATTAGGGGTTTTGTGGTATTTTTAGGCCATGGCGGCAGGTCCCGCTCTGCGTGCGCAGCCCTGCAGGGGAAAGTCCCTGTTGGGGGAACTGGCCCCCAATCAGGATGGGAAAAGGTGGAAAAGGAGAACAAGGAAGAGGCAGCTTTTGAAAGCGCTTTTATATCTTCAATAGAGGGGTGTTTCGGGGCGGGGGGGGGGGGAGGGTGTCGAGTTTTAAAATCCTTTCTATAAACAGGGTTTCTTTGCATTTTAAAAACCTTATTATCATAGACATTTACACTTAATGTATTTACACATATCTCTCTATATATATTTAGTGAATATATTTATGTTTCACTTATATCCCCCTGTTTCCCACTTATTATATATACTACCTGCTCAGACTATGGATCTGTTGACTTACATATTTTGAACACTTAAATGTCTTTATAGACTTCTCTATTTACACTTACATATATTTACACCTATATCTTTATAGACTTAGATTTTAGACTTAGATGTCTATTTACACTTGTACATAATCTCTTAGATTACATATAATGTCTATGTAGACTCTCTATGTAACACGTAGTAAGTGTAGATAGCGGTATCTATTCAGACCTTTTTCTATTTTAAATTCCTTCATGTATAAAATGTATCATCCTTTTTGCATTTGGAAGTTCTTTATTTTTTAATTTATAGAGACGTGAGTTATTTTTGTATTTTAAAACCCCATATACATCTTTCGAATTTTTTTATACTCTAAAATCCTTTATATAACAGGGCAGATATAGGTTCTTATTTTGAAATCCTTTTGTACGTATAAATTAATATTATTTTTCAATATATGTAACAAGGAGAGATTTTTTTCTATTTCGAGGCCTCACAGATATATTTACAGTTTTTAAAAATTTTTGAAAACCCCCCCCCATGAATTTTCAGGCAATTTGGGCTGTGACCCCCTTTGGGGGGGGGGGGGAGGGGGGGACACGGACCTCCATGACCCCCCATTCCCCACTCACCTGCTCCTCCACGGCATCATCACCCCCGTGGTGATGCTGGGGTGCCCCAAATGACATCATCACCCCTCCAGGCCCCCCAACCCCCCCTTTTTATTCACCCCCCCCAAAAAGACACAAAACGAGGGAAACGGCCCCAACCGGCAGCTCGTTACTTTAATAATGCCGTTTACGTATGTACGCACGCACCCCCGCCAAAAAGGGGGGCTCTGCTAGAAAGATAAAGGAGGGGCGGCCCCCCAAACGCTTGCAGCCCCCCCCAGCCCCCGTCCCGCAGGCTGCCAGCCGGCCCCTCACCCTCAGCACGCCCAACGACCGGCAGGCAAACCTGGGCCGGGGGTCTCTCCTGAGCACCACGGGACGCTCACAGCGAGGCATCTGAAAAACAAAAATCCCAACGGATATTTCAGCACGTTAAAAAAACAGCACCGAAGGCAGCAGAGGAATTCGGTCAGGACAAGGGAGAGGGTAGCAGTCGAGCTAAAGGAGGGTGCCAGGCAAACGGGTCAGCTCGAAATACAACGCGTCCTTTAAAAGCTCGAGCGATTCGAACGCTTAAAATCAGCGTGAAGACTAATTGACGCGATTCTGAACACGTTCTTAGCAGAGAAGTAAACGCTCTCGCTGGTGTCGGAAAACGCCTCGTCCCTTCCTTACAGCACCGCTGCCGGGAGATAACCCCGTGAGGCTGCAGGACAAGGGCGCGCCGTAATCAGCATCTACGCTCACGGATCCACCGCCGCAGCTCCAGCCCTTGCGCTGCTGCTGCTGCTGCTGCGCATCTCGCTCGCTTGGCCGATAAAGCTGAAAGTGAAGCGTAAAACTTTGAAGAGTAAAATGAAAAAGAAAGAACAAATCTCAGCAATTCATTTTATGCTAAAAAGGCGTGCGCACGCTTACATACGTACAATGAGAAGACTCGTACTATAAAAATATTTGATTTTCCTTTTGCGTTAATTGAAATTGCGTAGCTGTGAATTCATACCGTTAAATTATCTACCTCCAAGCTACACAGCTATCGTTTGACCAGGGGTTTTGCGTGTGTGACATGACTAGGAGGGACGCCTGGCCAGCTGCGCCGAGACCGATGCTACCGAACTGCCGGGGAAACGCGCCGTCGAAAGCGAGACAGAAATAAAGTGCTTCAGAGCACTCTGCCAAAAGATCAGGAAAAAAGCCCCTAACGTTCCGTTGCCTCTCTTTTTAAACGTTTAGAGCAACTACCCAACTGCTTAAGCACACCTAATAAATTATACGCTACAGCTATTTAGCAGTTGCAGTTTAAACAATGCAAGTCAGTTTGGAAATTAGACAATTTTAACTTTCTTTTTAAAATTTCATTTATGATAGAAAAATCAGTGAGATAAGAGATCTCCCATACGGTTTATACTTTTTTTTTGGGGGGGGGGTGGGGGGGGTGGGTGGGGGCAGGCGGTGGGGAATATCAAATCCCCGGTGCTGCAATACATAAGGCTACCAAAAAGGACTGGCAGGTTTGCTAACGCTGTTGGCTGTACCCAAGCGTGCGGAGGAACGCGTCTTTACGATCTCTCGACCGTTACACCCGAGAACCAAAGATCAGCCATACGTCGACTATTGGAAGATGTGCTGCGCTTGGGTCCTTGCAAGGAAATCGACTTAACTCCTTTTTTTTTTTCCAGAGAGAGTGAAAAGTCTCCTTGTGGATGACTTCTACTGCCAAGCACGTCATCTCTGAAGATCCATTCTGATGGGAAGTTTGTAAAAGGCAACTCCTTTGAATGAAAAAGATTTCCATTCTGGAAAATCTCTTTCCAACCGAAGTCAAAATTACGCGCTGCAGGTTAGGAAAAAGGACATTATAGAATCAGTAACTCACCGAAAACACATCAGGACTCTCTGTCGCTAGTTACGAGGCTGCTACCGCTTCTCGGGAAAGCCTGGAAAACACACCGAAGCGACGCCGATTTGTCCCGTGTTGTCCACGCCTCTTCTTTGACCTTGATTGCTTTTAGCACAGATGCTAGTATCTCAGTAAGGTTTTCCAGTGCTCCTGTAAGGTATTTTAAACACTGACTGACTGAAAAAGCATAAAGCTTTTATCGTGAAAACAAAGCCTGTTTCTCCCGAACGTCCGAACTCTTACAAACGGTTCCTTTCCTCTTCTAGTCCAACATTATTTTCACAGCACCCTTTAATAGCAAGCGCACAGAAACAGAAGACTCTGCTTTCAGGAAGAGAAAATAGACGAAGGAAAGCAAGCCTTGAATAGGCATACCACGCTCCAGAACAGATCTTTATTTTTAGTATTTGTGTTAAAATATTTCATGTTAAAAAATCAGATAGAAGGAGAGCTGCCACATTCTTCGTGTTAACTGTAAAGTCCACACTACAAGCACCTTAGGAAAAATGCAGACACATATCACAGGCATACCTTGTACTTGCAGACCACTATGGATCCTTTCCATCCGTCTCGTACTTTCACGGCAGTTGACATTCTGCTGAGAGGAAAGGAAAAAAAAAAAAAAACACCACGTTTAGCACAAAGCTTCCTTTTCTGTGAAGACTACAACTGAGTGGAGGAGAAAGTATTTTGCATCATCTTTGGTGCAGTTGTTGAGACAGGCCACTAGAGCTTATGCATGTTTTAGACAACCGTGCCTTTTCTTTTGGCTCATCGGCAGCTTTAGTTTCGCTAGAACTCGCTTGCCTAGAGACGCGCAGGTGACAGGCACAGACACCTACGTACGTTTTCTCAAGCCTAAGTAGAGCCGCGATTTCCTCACCCGATACGTCCCAAGTTGAGTATTTTTGTTAAAGAGTACGGCAACCCGTCTGTCCTCGCGAACTCGCTGCAAAAGAGGAATCCTTTTTTCCAGGCCGTTTCTCCAAACGGTCGAGATCTTTGAAAACTGCAGTTGTGCCACCAAACCTGCTCAGGGTCCCTGCCAACCTTCGACCATCGTTAGATTTAACAGGCACACGCTCTATTCCGTCTTCCAACAGCAAAAATACATAACGCCCCCAGACCCCTAGCGCAACCCTACGGACGTCCACACACACCTCGCTGTTTTGATGAGGAGCCACTGAGCACCCCTGCGAGCACAGCGGGATCATGCGCAAGACCAGTGTCCTGGTTTCGGCTGGGATAGAGTTAATTCTCTTCCTGGTAACTGGTATAGCGCTGTGTTTTAGATTTAGGACGAGAAAAACGTGGATAACACGCTGATGTTTTAGTTGTGGCTAAGTAGCGCCTACGCTAGTCGGGGACTTTTCAGCTTCTCAAGCCCTGCCAGCGAGAAACAGGGAGGGACCTTAGCCAGGACAGATGACCCAAACCGGCCAAAGGGACAGTCCATACCATATGACGTCACGCTCAGTACATAAGCTGGGGGAGTTGGCCGGGCGACGGCGACTGCCGCTCGGGGACCGGCTGGGCATCAGTCGGCCGGCGGTGAACAACCGCATTGTGCGTCGCTTATTTTGTATATTCTTTTATCGTTACGATTGTTTCCCCTTCCTGTTCTGTCCCATTAAACTGTCTTTACCTCACCCCACGAACTTCACTTTTTTTTCCGATTCTCTCCCCCACCCCACTTTGGGGGCAGGGGGAGCGAGCGAGCAGCTGCGTGGTGTTTAGTGCCTGCCGGGTTAAACCACAACAACCAGCTTCACCTACGCCGATTTCAGCGAATGCAGCTTCTGAAGCTTTAAACTGAAAACCGTATCTTGACACTTTGCCGCGGCAGAAACGATCCGTAACTAGAACTCTACAAAAACGCAGTAACGCACGTTGCAAACCCACAGCAGCGACAGCTTCAGAAATATTTCTACTGGGAACAAGGGAGAAAAAAAAATACAGTTTCATCTCACGCACAGGAAAGCAGCAGGCAGAGAAAAGGGTCGGCATTTGTAGCCCTTGCAGAACGCAGGCATTCTCCTTCCATTCCTAAACCCGCCTCTTAGGTCGAAATATCACAACGCTACTACGGCAATATCGAGAGCAGGGAACAGCAGCCCTGCCGCTGGATGTGCTACTGACTGATGCTATTTACGTAGCAGGACACCTAGACAGAGGGGCACGTTTTTCCACACACAACCCTGAACTTCCTGAAAATTTATGTTTACCAAAACGAGCCATTTGGAACACATTGCCAAACAATGTTTGGCAATAAAACTTTGATGTGTTTGACACACACAAATTTGGGGTAGCTTGCTACTTGCTTCCTGCTGTTGTTGTTCTTCCTTCAGAAGAAATGCTACTTGTAGCCAAGTTATTCGCTACCGGTTCAAGCATTTACCTTCCAGGTATTACCAGCACATTTACACAGGCGAGGAACTAAATCGCTCTTCTAAAACTACCCGAGTGAAAATTACAGCCACGAAAGAGGAGTGACAGAGAAGAAAAGGAGAGGTCAGGCAGCAAGAGAGCTCTGCAGGCTGCCACCAGTCAACATCGCACTCTTTTAAAAAAAAAAAAAAACACAAACCAAAAAATAACACAAACACAAAAAGCCCACAAAAACCAACAACAAAACAAAACCTTGACGTTGTACCTTTTTTTTTTCTTTTGGAGCTCGTCCCTGTCTCAGCAGATTGTCTCGTCAGAGCATGAAATGCAGATGATCCGTATCCCGATGACATCTGCACGCGATGAACACGTGTTCAGAAATAGTCCAGATCTGTAAGATCGGTGTCATTTGTGTGGTTTTAATAATCATAACTCCGTTTTATCGACCGATGCATTTGCGAGGAAACTAAGTAACTTTTAAACGTAGCCTCTCCTTGGGCAGAAAAATGCGTTAGGGAGTGAAAAAAAAGATGATTCAGAGCTCCCAACCATGACGGAGCAGCGGGGAAATTAACGAAAGTGAAGGCCAACAGCAGCAACACGAAGCGACATTTGGCTTTAATTCTGATCACGTACTTAAGCGGCTCTCCAAGTCTATGCCTCGAGCCTATGAATGACTAGCCCTTTTTTGGAAGGACCAACTTTTTTCCTTAAAAGTCCTAGACTGAAGACTCCACTGAACAGAACGTGGATTGAGCCACAGGACAACGTGCCATCAACACTCTCAGGAAAAAAAAAATGAAGTAAAAATCAAGTTTAAATATCAGTTTCCATCGTGTCTCATTCATTCCGTTTCTAGTGATACCTGGGTGCTCCAAAATTCACTATCCTGACACCACGTAGTACTACAAATTGAGTTATGCCTATAAAAATAAAAGGCTATTTCCAACCTGCCCATAAAATCAGTATGAACAAACAAAAGAGAAACACTTGAACTTAAAGAAGGACACAGGCAGCTCTTAATTTTTCGTAGATGAAAGCTCATTCTTTTCCCTGAAAGGAAAACACTCGTAACTACCCAGGGTTAGTTACGCTAACGAGGGTACGTAGGCACGCTCTGTTCACGGCAATTGTTCATCAGCTTTTCTGCACCGGCAGCAAATTTGCCTTTTCCCTGGGTTTGACGTGGAGCACCTGCAGCGTCCTTGGACGCGCCAATGTTTCTCCTGGCTCCCCCGGCCCCACACGTGCCATTACCTGAGCAGCAAGCGGCGTCAACCACGCAGGATTTTCTTCACGTGACGCAGAAGGTGACGCTGGGAAAAGAGGAGGCACAAAATGAACCTGTTTGTCGCACCCAGCCAACGGTGAAAACCCAGGGAAGGATTCTGCCGTGCGGGGCCGGGCTGTGCACCCCGGGAGCTCCAGCCGGCCGGTTTCGCTCCCCTTTGCCGGGTACCGGGGAGACACCGCCGCCTCGTGCTGCCGCCTGCCCCCCCGGGGGACCTCGCTTCAGCCCTCGGGAACGGGACCGGGAGAGACCCTCCACGCAAAGAGAGCGGATCCACGCGTGGCGTGGATTTAATCCCCGAGGGAAGAGGCCGGGCTCCCCGCTGGCAGAAGGACAACTCGCCTCCCTGCCGCTCGGAGCGCCTTGCCGGGGACAGCCCTGCCTGCGCCTGGCTGCTCTTCAGCCGTGCTGGGAGTGCAGTCTGGCCGACGGATGCTCCGGCAAACAGACACTGCAGCGAATCGCAGCTCCCGCTCGTTACAGCTGCTGGTAATTTTGCCTCTGGCTAAGGCATGCCCCAGACAGCAGACACCCCGTCTCGTTCCAGCTCCTGCTTGCGACGGTTCTGGCTAATTGAAGCTCCAGCTCTGCACTGTTGATTTCAGCTCCTTCTCCTTACAAGCTCCAGCTATTTGCAACAGCCTGGGCTTTTGACAAGGTCGTAAACCAATCGCCGTCAAAACTCCACTATTAGGATAAAATATCATAGTTGTACATTGTATAAATATCAATTAGTTTGTACGACTAATAGTTAATAACTATTCGAAGCAGTCGACAAGCAAGAGCTGGACTCGAAGAGGGCGTGCGGGGTCTGAAAAGCAGAGACCACCTCTTCCCCCCAGAGACCACCGCAGACGTTGAGTTGGGCCTGGTGCGTGCCGGCCTCCCGCACTTCGGGGTCCAGCAGGACCAGAGCCCCTCCCCCCGGGGAGGGTCCACGCACCCTGCCCACCCCCTGCTTTCCCCCGCAGCCCCCAATGCCCTCCCAGCCCCCCGCACAAACGGCCAAACCGGCTTCTGCTTTGGGCCCCCAAACCAGCTCACTTGGCACCCATTTCTGAGCCCAAAAACCCAGCTGCTGCGCCTGTTCTCAAGGCCCAAAGATGCCCCCGGGGAGGGCAAGCGCTTGTGTGATGCTTCGGGCAGAAACAGGGCTGAAAGGTCCGATCCCGGTGCCGGGGGAGCAGAGGCGAGCTGGCTGGGACCAGCTTTTGCTCCTGGAACAACCCCAAGTCCCTGCTCCGAGGTCTTCCCCTTGGGGCCCTGGGGTGGACCTGTCCCTCCCCTTCAAATGCTCCAGCAGTTTCGGGGGCAGAAGGCCGTTTCTAAGCCCTCTCTCCAGCAGCTCCTCCCTCGACTCGGCCCGTGAAGCCCCCAGGCTCGAGCACCTCGCTGGGGCGGGCGGCCTCCATTGCCTACAGGCTGCCCGTCTGCCTGCAGGGAGGGCTGGGGGGTTCCCGGCCCCACGGGGCGACAGCGGGGACTCGCAGGGAGGGTCTGTTTGCACACAGCGCCCACCCCCACCCTCCCGCCCCGGCCCCACTGCGCGGCCCCGCTAGGGCACACAGCCCCCCCGCCCCCAGCCCCACTCCCCAGATGCTCACAGCCCCTCCCCCGCCTGGAGCCCCCCCAGCCCCCGTCCCCGGAGCCTGCAGGACCGCCCCCCCCCCCGCCACAGCCCCACTCCTCGGCTCCCCGGGCCCGCGGCCCCTCACACTCACGCTGCGCCGCCGCCTCGGTGCAGAGCCCGCCGCGCGCCCCGTTGAAATACCCTCCGCAGCCAATCAGCGCGCGGCTCCACCGGACCGCCCGCGCGGGGCACGCCGGGAGTTGTAGTCCCCGCCCCGGGACCGCGCATGCGCACGGCGCCTCGTGCAGCCCGGCTGGCTGTACATCGACACCCGTACAATGGAGGTGATCGTGCACCGACCCTGGTGCAACCCTTGTGCCCCCCCATGCTCGCAGCCCCTCCCCGGTGTTTGCAAGCGCCTCCCAGCCCCAGGACCCCCGGTGCTCACAGCACCCGACCACACCATTTTCCAGCCCCGTGGGAGCCCCAAGCCCCACTCTCAAGCCCCGCCAGGACCCACAGCCCCACTCCCCAGCTCCTTGGGGGACTGCAGCCCCCGCCCCCAGCCCCACTCCCCAGCCCCCCTAGGACACACAGCCCCCCCTCCCCGGCCCCCTCCGGGACGCACAGCCCCCCCCAGCCCCCCTCCCCGGCCCCCTCCGGGACGCACAGCCCCCCCCGGTCCCCCCGGGACGCACAGCCCCCCCCGGCCCCCCTCCCCGGCCCCCTCCGGGACGCACAGCCCCCCCCGGCCCCCCTCCCCGGCCCCCCCGGGACGCACAGCCCCCCCCGGCCCCCCTCCCCGGCCCCCTCCGGGACGCACAGCCCCCCCCGGCCCCCCTCCCCGGCCCCCTCCGGGACGCACAGCCCCCCCCGGCCCCCCTCCCCGGCCCCCTCCGGGACGCACAGCCCCCCCCGGCCCCCTCCGGGACGCACAGCCCCCCCCGGCCCCCCTCCCCGGCCCCCTCCGGGACGCACAGCCCCCCCCGGCCCCCCTCCCCGGCCCCCTCCGGGACGCACAGCCCCCCTCCTCAGTCCCCCGGGGGTCCGCAGCCTCCCGACAGCCCGCCGTGCCCGCCCGCGGCACCTCAGACTACTACTGCCGCCGCCGCCGCCGCCGCCGCCGCCGCCGCCGCCGCCGCCGCCGCCGCCGCCGCCGCCGCCGCCGCCGCCGCCGCCGCCGCCGCCGCCGCCGCCTGGGTGCAGAGCCCGCCGCGCGCCCCGTTGAAATATCCTCCGCAGCCAATCAGCGCGCGGCTCCACCGGACCGCCCGCGGGGGGCACGCCGGGAGTTGTAGTCCCCGCCCCGGAAGTGCGCATGCGCACGGCGCCTTGTGCAGTGCGGGTGCCTGCGCAGGGACCCCCGTGCAACGGTGGGGATTATGCAGGGACCTTTGCGCAGCGGGGGGTCGGTGTGTGGAGACGCCCATGCAATGGGGGGGGCAGTGCAGGAAGACCCTTATGCAATTGGTTGGTGTGCAGGGGACCCTCGTGCAATGGCGGGCAGGTGCACGGGGACCCTTGTGCGATGGTGGCGATTGTGCAGGACCCTCGTGTGACAGTGGTGGTTATTTTTCTCGGCAGTACCCTTGGGTTCGGGAGCAAAACAGCCGGTGCCTGAAACCACTGGGGTGTTTTGACTGCTGCTGAGCAGCCTCGAGGCCGCCTCCGGTTCCCACATGGCTCCCATGGTGTGCGTGGACCCTCCTGCAACGGGTGCAGGTGTGCAAGGAGGGTGATCCGGGGTAGGCGTCCCTCTCTGGAGGCACCCAGCTCGAGCTGGCACCTAAGAACTAATCAAGGAGTAATGAGGAACCTTCTCTTGCACCTGACGTTAACCAGCGGGATCCCAGGGTCAGACCCTCTTACGGTGATTGGACCCTGGGGAGGTGGCAGAGGGTGCCCTGGACAGGTTGGGGGGGTTCCGTGGGGAGGAGGGGAGCCCCCACCCCCCTGACTGTGGGCACTCCCCCCAAGGAGCAGAGCATGGTGCAAGACTTTAGGGAGGATGAGGGCTAGCAGGTCCCCGAGATGGCAGTGCCGGCTCTTCCCAGTGTCTCCCCAGTGCTGGAGGGGGTGTGTGTGTGTGTGTCTCATGACCATGGGGATGGGGGGGGGGGGGGGCGGCCTCAGGATGGGGCAGGGGGGGCATCCTGGGGTCCGGGAGGGACCCTGGGAGTGGGGTAGGTAGGGGGACATTGGGGGACAGAGGTGTTTCTCGGGAGATTGAGGACACCATGTGGGGAGTTGAGACTGGGAGGGATGACCCTGGGGAGGTGGGGGGCACCGCGGGGAGAAGGGATCCCACCCCCGACACCTGCAGCCACCCCCAGGGGCAGCTGGGACCCCGACCCACTGGGGGACCAGGATGGGAACGATGGGGACTCACTCATGGATACTGCACAGGTAATAAAATAGTTCATGCTGCACCCTGTTGTAGGGTCTCTGGGGTGCCCTGGGCCCTGGGCGCCGAGTCCCCATGACAGCCAGCCCTTCCCGGGGGTCCCCAGGCTGCCGTGCTCCTCTGGCCCCAGCCGGCGGGAGCTGTGTCCTCCCAGCCGCTGGCCACGCAATGGCAGCACCGACCCACGGCCACGCGGAGACAGGGCTGGGGACACGGCCAGGGTTGCCTGCGCTCCACCTGGGTCTGCAGGGCTCGGGCAGGGGGGTCCCGGCATCCTGCAGCTCCGCTCCCACCCTGGGGACCCCAAACACCCCCGGGGGTGCGTCGCTGTCCCTGTCGCTGGTGGCAACCGGCATGGGGGGAAGGTGACAGTGAGGGTCCCCGCCAGTGGCCCGGAGTTCGTCACCACTGGGGGGACAGGGGACAAGCAGGGCCAGCACCAAGGAGCGACGGCAGCACAGCCTACTCTCTGGGGGTCCCCACCCCCTGTCCCCAGGGGTCCCCTCTGTCCCCGTGTTTTATTGGGGGAACACAGAGCCCAACGACCAGCCGCAGGGACAGGGGACGGGGAGCTGCCCCAGGGATGGGGACAGCACCGGGACACGCCGATACTCTTGGGGGTGCTGGCATGCGGGGGGGGGGCACCCTAACCATTGCCGCCCGGGATGACGAATGCACCGGGATGAGGGAGGTACCGGGATGGGGACGGCGCATGGAGGGGCCAGAGCCGGCGCGCGAACGCCGGGCTGCAGGACCACGCTTCGGCTTCGGGGCGGCAGCAGCGAAGGCGGCGGCGGCGGCGCTGCTGCGCACCTGAGCGGTGCCGGCGCTGCAGTACCGCGATTCGGCCACGGGGCGGCAGCAGCGAGCAGCGGCCGGGCGGCGCGTGCACGGGGGCGGCACCGGCGCTGGAGGTCCGCGCTTTGCAGGCCCAGCGCCCGCCGGCACCGCGCACGTGGGGCGGCAGCGGCGTTTCCTTACCGGAACGAACCAACGAACGCGGCGGCATCACCCCGCAGGCACCACAGTACGGCATTGCCGTTACCGGCGGACGGCAGCGCGGAGAAAGGGGGCGCCACCGCGCATGCGCGGCTCAAGGGCTGCAGTACCGAATTTTGGTCGCTCGGTGGCAGCAGCAAGCAAAGGAGAGCGCATGCGCGGCTCAAGAGCTGCAGTACCGAATTCTGGTCGCTCGGTGGCAGCAGCGAGCAAAGAAAGGCGCGCCACTGCGCATGCGCGCCTCAAGAGCTGCAGTACCGAATTCTGGTCGCTCGGTGGCAGCAGCGAGCAAAGAAAGGCGCGCCACTGCGCATGCGCGCCTCAAGAGCTGCAGTACCCAGTTTTGGTCACAGGGTGACAGCAGCGAGCAAAGAAAGGCGCGCCACCGCGCATGCGCGCCTCAAGAGCTGCAGTACCCAGCTTTGGTCGCTCGGTGGCAGCAGCGAGCAAAGAAAGGCGCGCCACTGCGCATGCGCGCCTCAAGAGCTGCAGTACCGAATTCTGGTCGCTCGGTGGCAGCAGCGAGCAAAGAAAGGCGCGCCAACGCGCATGCGCGCCTCAAGAGCTGCAGTACCGAATTCTGGTCGCTCGGTGGCAGCAGCGAGCAAAGAAGGGCGCGCCACTGCGCATGCGCGGCTCAAGAGCTGCAGTACCCAATTTTGGTCGCTCGGTGGCAGCAGCGAGCAAAGGAGAGCGCGCCACTGCGCATGCGCGCCTCCAGAGCTGCAGTACCGAATTCTGGTCGCTCGGTGGCAGCAGCGAGCAAAGAAAGGCGCGCCACTGCGCATGCGCGCCTCAAGAGCTGCAGTACCCAATTCCGCCCGCCGGGTGCCACCGTCGCCTCACCGGCCCTTTCCCCTTCTCTCCGCCCAGTTCGTACCATCGAAAGACGGTAACTGCTTACTGGCGGTACTGGGCTTCGATTTCCCTGCCCTTTTCCCACTCGCGGCCCGGGCACTAATCTTCATCGCCTCTGTACCAAAAAGCGCCCGGTGGCTCCAGCATTTCAGTCCTTTCCCTTTGGCCGCTTTACAAGTCCCGTGGTTGTTTCTGCCCGTGCCCCCCAGCCCATTCCCCGGGGAGGAGAAGCAGCACGGGGAACCTGTGGAACAGGTTTCTTTCTAACCCGGAGGAAGCCCCAGGGATCGCTGTCTCGGTCGGCAGGTGGCATCGGGGTTGTGGGAGTGACAGCGGCGACTCAACAGATGCTGGAGAGAGATTTAAAAAAAATAAGGCCACACGGGTGACACCCGGAGAGCAGGGGAGGGGCAGCTATGTCCATCAGGAAACCGCGCTTCTGAGCAGACCCGGTGCCAGTGGCTGACCTGCAAACGAGCGATACGTGGTGGTCCTGGGGCTGTGTTGCGGTGTTTGCACCTTTCCTCGCCTCTGTGCTATCAGCACTCTGCTCTCCTCATCCTGCACACACGCAGGGCTTGCCACTTGGAGGAGAGACACTGCACGACGTCACTTACCACCCTGCCCTCCAGCGTGCAAAGGAATTAGAAAGGAGGCAGGGAAAGCCAAGAGGCCTGCTGGTGTATTAGGCGTCCTCAGCAGTTGACCGTAGAGCCCGGCAGGTTCCATCCTTGCTCTGTGCTTTTGTAGCTTGAACCCCCGATTGTTTTGCCATCGAGACTGCAAGGCGAGGAATACGCCTCTACTCGAACAAGCAAGACCCCTGCCAAATAGCTGAGCTGTGCACAGTGATAGGTGGCTGCCTGTGACCGACACCTTTTTCTGCTAAAATCAGAGCACGCTTCCCTTGTGAAGAGCCATCGGCAGTACAGAACGTACCTGAGCTCTCCTTGCACCGGCTCCCCAGAGAACGGCGTCTCAGTTCGACTGAAGCGTGCAGCAGCCTGTCGTCATCCCAGCCCCTCGCCCTCGAGCAAGCGGCTGCCTGTAGCAGCGGCAGAACCGCTGCTGCGCAGAGGGGAAAGGAATGGCTTGGCCTCAAGCTCTGCGGGCTGCCTGTGGCCCCTGCGGAGCCGACGACCTCGGCAGCCCATACAAAGGGCGAAGCTAGCAGCCTGAGAAGGAGTCACAGGGTGCTGCAGCTCCTGCCACAACCCTCCTTCCCAGCCTGCTGCTGGAGCACAAGGCACTTGAAAGCAGCAGGAAAGAACAAGGATGGCAAGATGGCAGGAATAACACGGAGAGCCTAAAGCGTTTAGCCAGCAGGGCTTGCAACTCACCTTGTGCCGTGGTTTAATCCCAGCTGGCAACTCAGCACCACACAACCGCTCACTCGCTCCCCCCTCAGTGGGAGGGGGGAGAGAACTGGAAGGGCAAAAGTGAAAAAACTCCACTTGAAAGGAAAAGGGGGGAAAAAACCCCCAAACAACAGAGAGAAAAACCCCAGACAGACAAGCGGTACAAATGAAAACAATGGCTCACCGCCAACCGACGGATGCCCAGCCAGCCGCAGCCCAGCAGCGGCCCCCCCGCCAACCGCCCCCCGAGTTTTATTTCCTGACGTCACAGGGTCTGGAACACCCCCTGGGTCCGCCGGGGTCAGCTCTCCCAGCGGTGCCCCCTCCCAGGCCCTCGCGCACCCCCAGCCCGCTCGCCGGCAGGGCGGGGCGAGGAGCAGCACAGCCCCCGGCGCCGTGCAAGCGCTGCTCAGCGGGAACTCACGCAGCCCCGCGTCACCGACGCCGTTTGCAGCACAAACCCAAAACGCAGGAGGAGGGAGAGCGGGGTGGGAGTGGGGGGCGGGGGAGCGGGAGGGGGGTGCCAGAGTTTGGGCGGGGGGCAACGGGCAGGTTGGCGGGGCAGGCAGCACCCCAGGGGTCCGGGGCAGAGGGGTTACGGGGAGGCAGTGCGGAACACGGGGGGCGGGAGGAGGGAGAGGAGAGAGGAGGGCAGTGCGGGCACGAGGTAGGAGGGCAGGGGATACGGGGGGCGCGTCACAGGGAAAACCTCGCACGGGGGGAAAAACCTCGCACGGGAAAGGCAGGGCGGACACCGGGAGCGGCGGGGCGGCACATGCGTGGGGGTGACCTACGCCAGGGGGTCCACCCGGGACCACCCACAGCAGAAAACTCGCCTGGGATGACCCGCAACAGATAATCCGTTCCCGATGAGTGACCCTCGCTGGATAACCACGAGCGATGCCCCTCAAGTGGCTGGTGTTTCACCCCAAATCTTCCCCAAATCGGGGGGTTTTTTGCCTTTCCATAATATCAAAATTGGGGTTTTTTCCTTTTCCAAAACATTCCACCATTTGGAGGTTTTTCAACGCTTTTTCACAACAAAAATTGGTGGTTTTTGCTTTTTCGTTTTGTGCGTGAAAATGGGTTTTTTTTGCTTTCCGGCTGCCCAAATCCAGGCGGATTTGGCTTTCCCGGGAGCTCCAAGTTGGGTATTTTTCCCCCAAAATTGCGGGCTTTTTTTTCCCCACCCCTTGCAGGCCCCGAATTAGGGGTTTTGTGGTATTTTTAGGCCATGGCGGCAGGTCCCGCTCTGCGTGCGCAACCCTGCAGGGGAAAGTCCCTGTTGGGGGAACTGGCCCCCAATCAGGATGGGAAAAGGTGGAAAAGGAGAACAAGGAAGAGGCAGCTTTTGAAAGCGCTTTTATATCTTCAATAGAGGGGTGTTTCGGGGCGGGGGGGGGGGGAGGGTGTCGAGTTTTAAAATCCTTTCTATAAACAGGGTTTCTTTGCATTTTAAAAACCTTATTATCATAGACATTTACACTTAATGTATTTACACATATCTCTCTATATATATTTAGTGAATATATTTATGTTTCACTTATATCCCCCTGTTTCCCACTTATTATATATACTACCTGCTCAGACTATGGATCTGTTGACTTACATATTTTGAACACTTAAATGTCTTTATAGACTTCTCTATTTACACTTACATATATTTACACCTATATCTTTATAGACTTAGATTTTAGACTTAGATGTCTATTTACACTTGTACATAATCTCTTAGATTACATATAATGTCTATGTAGACTCTCTATGTAACACGTAGTAAGTGTAGATAGCGGTATCTATTCAGACCTTTTTCTATTTTAAATTCCTTCATGTATAAAATGTATCATCCTTTTTGCATTTGGAAGTTCTTTATTTTTTAATTTATAGAGACGTGAGTTATTTTTGTATTTTAAAACCCCATATACATCTTTCGAATTTTTTTATACTCTAAAATCCTTTATATAACAGGGCAGATATAGGTTCTTATTTTGAAATCCTTTTGTACGTATAAATTAATATTATTTTTCAATATATGTAACAAGGAGAGATTTTTTTCTATTTCGAGGCCTCACAGATATATTTACAGTTTTTAAAAATTTTTGAAAACCCCCCCCCATGAATTTTCAGGCAATTTGGGCTGTGACCCCCTTTGGGGGGGGGGGGAGGGGGGGACACGGACCTCCATGACCCCCCATTCCCCACTCACCTGCTCCTCCACGGCATCATCACCCCCGTGGTGATGCTGGGGTGCCCCAAATGACATCATCACCCCTCCAGGCCCCCCAACCCCCCCTTTTTATTCACCCCCCCCAAAAAGACACAAAACGAGGGAAACGGCCCCAACCGGCAGCTCGTTACTTTAATAATGCCGTGTACGTATGTACGCACGCACCCCCGCCAAAAAGGGGGGCTCTGCTAGAAAGATAAAGGAGGGGCGGCCCCCCAAACGCTTGCAGCCCCCCCCAGCCCCCGTCCCGCAGGCTGCCAGCCGGCCCCTCACCCTCAGCACGCCCAACGACTGGCAGGCAAACCTGGGCCGGGGGTCTCTCCTGAGCACCACGGGACGCTCACAGCGAGGCATCTGAAAAACAAAAATCCCAACGGATATTTCAGCACGTTAAAAAAACAGCACCGAAGGCAGCAGAGGAATTCGGTCAGGACAAGGGAGAGGGTAGCAGTCGAGCTAAAGGAGGGTGCCAGGCAAACGGGTCAGCTCGAAATACAACGCGTCCTTTAAAAGCTCGAGCGATTCGAACGCTTAAAATCAGCGTGAAGACTAATTGACGCGATTCTGAACACGTTCTTAGCAGAGAAGTAAACGCTCTCGCTGGTGTCGGAAAACGCCTCGTCCCTTCCTTACAGCACCGCTGCCGGGAGATAACCCCGTGAGGCTGCAGGACAAGGGCGCGCCGTAATCAGCATCTACGCTCACGGATCCACCGCCGCAGCTCCAGCCCTTGCGCTGCTGCTGCTGCTGCTGCGCATCTCGCTCGCTTGGCCGATAAAGCTGAAAGTGAAGCGTAAAACTTTGAAGAGTAAAATGAAAAAGAAAGAACAAATCTCAGCAATTCATTTTATGCTAAAAAGGCGTGCGCACGCTTACATACGTACAATGAGAAGACTCGTACTATAAAAATATTTGATTTTCCTTTTGCGTTAATTGAAATTGCGTAGCTGTGAATTCATACCGTTAAATTATCTACCTCCAAGCTACACAGCTATCGTTTGACCAGGGGTTTTGCGTGTGTGACATGACTAGGAGGGACGCCTGGCCAGCTGCGCCGAGACCGATGCTACCGAACTGCCGGGGAAACGCGCCGTCGAAAGCGAGACAGAAATAAAGTGCTTCAGAGCACTCTGCCAAAAGATCAGGAAAAAAGCCCCTAACGTTCCGTTGCCTCTCTTTTTAAATGTTTAGAGCAACTACCCAACTGCTTAAGCACACCTAATAAATTATACGCTACAGCTATTTAGCAGTTGCAGTTTAAACAATGCAAGTCAGTTTGGAAATTAGACAATTTTAACTTTCTTTTTAAAATTTCATTTATGATAGAAAAATCAGTGAGATAAGAGATCTCCCATACGGTTTATACTTTTTTTTTGGGGGGGGGTGGGGGGGGTGGGTGGGGGCAGGCGGTGGGGAATATCAAATCCCCGGTGCTGCAATACATAAGGCTACCAAAAAGGACTGGCAGGTTTGCTAACGCTGCTGGCTGTACCCAAGCGTGCGGAGGAACGCGTCTTTACGATCTCTCGACCGTTACACCCGAGAACCAAAGATCAGCCATACGTCGACTATTGGAAGATGTGCTGCGCTTGGGTCCTTGCAAGGAAATCGACTTAACTCCTTTTTTTTTTTCCAGAGAGAGTGAAAAGTCTCCTTGTGGATGACTTCTACTGCCAAGCACGTCATCTCTGAAGATCCATTCTGATGGGAAGTTTGTAAAAGGCAACTCCTTTGAATGAAAAAGATTTCCATTCTGGAAAATCTCTTTCCACCCGAAGTCAAAATTACGCGCTGCAGGTTAGGAAAAAGGACATTATAGAATCAGTAACTCACCGAAAACACATCAGGACTCTCTGTCGCTAGTTACGAGGCTGCTACCGCTTCTCGGGAAAGCCTGGAAAACACACCGAAGCGACGCCGATTTGTCCCGTGTTGTCCACGCCTCTTCTTTGACCTTGATTGCTTTTAGCACAGATGCTAGTATCTCAGTAAGGTTTTCCAGTGCTCCTGTAAGGTATTTTAAACACTGACTGACTGAAAAAGCATAAAGCTTTTATCGTGAAAACAAAGCCTGTTTCTCCCGAACGTCCGAACTCTTACAAACGGTTCCTTTCCTCTTCTAGTCCAACATTATTTTCACAGCACCCTTTAATAGCAAGCGCACAGAAACAGAAGACTCTGCTTTCAGGAAGAGAAAATAGACGAAGGAAAGCAAGCCTTGAATAGGCATACCACGCTCCAGAACAGACCTTTATTTTTAGTATTTGTGTTAAAATATTTCATGTTAAAAAATCAGATAGAAGGAGAGCTGCCACATTCTTCGTGTTAACTGTAAAGTCCACACTACAAGCACCTTAGGAAAAATGCAGACACATATCACAGGCATACCTTGTACTTGCAGACCACTATGGATCCTTTCCATCCGTCTCGTACTTTCACGGCAGTTGACATTCTGCTGAGAGGAAAGGAAAAAAAAAAAAAACACCACGTTTAGCACAAAGCTTCCTTTTCTGTGAAGACTACAACTGAGTGGAGGAGAAAGTATTTTGCATCATCTTTGGTGCAGTTGTTGAGACAGGCCACTAGAGCTTATGCATGTTTTAGACAACCGTGCCTTTTCTTTTGGCTCATCGGCAGCTTTAGTTTCGCTAGAACTCGCTTGCCTAGAGACGCGCAGGTGACAGGCACAGACACCTACGTACGTTTTCTCAAGCCTAAGTAGAGCCGCGATTTCCTCACCCGATACGTCCCAAGTTGAGTATTTTTGTTAAAGAGTACGGCAACTCGTCTGTCCTCGCGAACTCGCTGCAAAAGAGGAATCCTTTTTTCCAGGCCGTTTCTCCAAACGGTCGAGATCTTTGAAAACTGCAGTTGTGCCACCAAACCTGCTCAGGGTCCCTGCCAACCTTCGACCATCGTTAGATTTAACAGGCACACGCTCTATTCCGTCTTCCAACAGCAAAAATACATAACGCCCCCAGACCCCTAGCGCAACCCTACGGACGTCCACACACACCTCGCTGTTTTGATGAGGAGCCACTGAGCACCCCTGCGAGCACAGCGGGATCATGCGCAAGACCAGTGTCCTGGTTTCGGCTGGGATAGAGTTAATTCTCTTCCTGGTAACTGGTATAGCGCTGTGTTTTAGATTTAGGACGAGAAAAACGTGGATAACACGCTGATGTTTTAGTTGTGGCTAAGTAGCGCCTACGCTAGTCGGGGACTTTTCAGCTTCTCAAGCCCTGCCAGCGAGAAACAGGGAGGGACCTTAGCCAGGACAGATGACCCAAACCGGCCAAAGGGACAGTCCATACCATATGACGTCACGCTCAGTACATAAGCTGGGGGAGTTGGCCGGGCGACGGCGACTGCCGCTCGGGGACCGGCTGGGCATCAGTCGGCCGGCGGTGAACAACCGCATTGTGCGTCGCTTATTTTGTATATTCTTTTATCGTTACGATTGTTTCCCCTTCCTGTTCTGTCCCATTCAACTGTCTTTACCTCACCCCACGAACTTCACTTTTTTTTCCGATTCTCTCCCCCACCCCACTTTGGGGGCAGGGGGAGCGAGCGAGCAGCTGCGTGGTGTTTAGCTGCCTGCCGGGTTAAACCACAACAACCAGCTTCACCTACGCCGATTTCAGCGAATGCAGCTTCTGAAGCTTTAAACTGAAAACCGTATCTTGACACTTTGCCGCGGCAGAAACGATCCGTAACTAGAACTCTACAAAAACGCAGTAACGCACGTTGCAAACCCACAGCAGCGACAGCTTCAGAAATATTTCTACTGGGAACAAGGGAGAAAAAAAAATACAGTTTCATCTCACGCACAGGAAAGCAGCAGGCAGAGAAAAGGGTCGGCATTCGTAGCCCTTGCAGAACGCAGGCATTCTCCTTCCATTCCTAAACCCGCCTCTTAGGTCGAAATATCACAACACTACTACGGCAATATCGAGAGCAGGGAACAGCAGCCCTACCACTGGATGTGCTACTGACTGATGCTATTTACGTAGCAGGACACCTAGACAGAGGGGCACGTTTTTCCACACACAACCCTGAACTTCCTGAAAATTTATGTTTACCAAAACGAGCCATTTGGAACACATTGCCAAACAATGTTTGACAATAAAACTTTGATGTGTTTGACACACACAAATTTGGGGTAGCTTGCTACTTGCTTCCTGCTGTTGTTGTTCTTCCTTCAGAAGAAATGCTACTTGTAGCCAAGTTATTCGCTACCGGTTCAAGCATTTACCTTCCAGGTATTACCAGCACATTTACACAGGCGAGGAACTAAATCGCTCTTCTAAAACTACCCGAGTGAAAATTACAGCCACGAAAGAGGAGTGACAGAGAAGAAAAGGAGAGGTCAGGCAGCAAGAGAGCTCTGCAGGCTGCCACCAGTCAACATCGCACTCTTTTAAAAAAAAAAAAAAACACAAACCAAAAAATAACACAAACACAAAAAGCCCACAAAAACCAACAACAAAACAAAACCTTGACGTTGTACCTTTTTTTTTTCTTTTGGAGCTCGTCCCTGTCTCAGCAGATTGTCTCGTCAGAGCATGAAATGCAGATGATCCGTATCCCGATGACATCTGCACGCGATGAACACGTGTTCAGAAATAGTCCAGATCTGTAAGACCGGTGTCATTTGTGTGGTTTTAATAATCATAACTCCGTTTTATCGACCGATGCATTTGCGAGGAAACTAAGTAACTTTTAAACGTAGCCTCTCCTTGGGGAGAAAAATGCGTTAGGGAGTGAAAAAAAAGATGATTCAGAGCTCCCAACCATGACGGAGCAGCGGGGAAATTAACGAAAGTGAAGGCCAACAGCAGCAACACGAAGCGACATTTGGCTTTAATTCTGATCACGTACTTAAGCGGCTCTCCAAGTCTATGCCTCGAGCCTATGAATGACTAGCCCTTTTTTGGAAGGACCAACTTTTTCCTTAAAAGTCCTAGACTGAAGACTCCACTGAACAGAACGTGGATTGAGCCACAGGACAACGTGCCATCAACACTCTCAGGAAAAAAAAAATGAAGTAAAAATCAAGTTTAAATATCAGTTTCCATCGTGTCTCATTCATTCCGTTTCTAGTGATACCTGGGTGCTCCAAAATTCACTATCCTGACACCACGTAGTACTACAAATTGAGTTATGCCTATAAAAATAAAAGGCTATTTCCAACCTGCCCATAAAATCAGTATGAACAAACAAAAGAGAAACACTTGAACTTAAAGAAGGACACAGGCAGCTCTTAATTTTTCGTAGATGAAAGCTCATTCTTTTCCCTGAAAGGAAAACACTCGTAACTACCCAGGGTTAGTTACGCTAACGAGGGTACGTAGGCACGCTCTGTTCACGGCAATTGTTCATCAGCTTTTCTGCACCGGCAGCAAATTTGCCTTTTCCCTGGGTTTGACGTGGAGCACCTGCAGCGTCCTTGGACGCGCCAATGTTTCTCCTGGCTCCCCCGGCCCCACACGTGCCATTACCTGAGCAGCAAGCGGCGTCAACCACGCAGGATTTTCTTCACGTGACGCAGAAGGTGACGCTGGGAAAAGAGGAGGCACAAAATGAACCTGTTTGTCGCACCCAGCCAACGGTGAAAACCCAGGGAAGGATTCTGCCGTGCGGGGCCGGGCTGTGCACCCCGGCAGCTCCAGCCGGCCGGTTTCGCTCCCCTTTGCCGGGTACCGGGGAGACACCGCCGCCTCGTGCTGCCGCCTGCCCCCCCGGGGGACCTCGCTTCAGCCCTCGGGAACGGGACCGGGAGAGACCCTCCACGCAAAGAGAGCGGATCCACGCGTGGCGTGGATTTAATCCCCGAGGGAAGAGGCCGGGCTCCCCGCTGGCAGAAGGACAACTCGCCTCCCTGCCGCTCGGAGCGCCTTGCCGGGGACAGCCCTGCCTGCGCCTGGCTGCTCTTCAGCCGTGCTGGGAGTGCAGTCTGGCCGACGGATGCTCCGGCAAACAGACACTGCAGCGAATCGCAGCTCCCGCTCGTTACAGCTGCTGGTAATTTTGCCTCTGGCTAAGGCATGCCCCAGACAGCAGACACCCCGTCTCGTTCCAGCTCCTGCTTGCGACGGTTCTGGCTAATTGAAGCTCCAGCTCTGCACTGTTGATTTCAGCTCCTTCTCCTTACAAGCTCCAGCTATTTGCAACAGCCTGGGCTTTTGACAAGGTCGTAAACCAATCGCCGTCAAAACTCCACTATTAGGATAAAATATCATAGTTGTACATTGTATAAATATCAATTAGTTTGTACGACTAATAGTTAATAACTATTCGAAGCAGTCGACAAGCAAGAGCTGGACTCGAAGAGGGCGTGCGGGGTCTGAAAAGCAGAGACCACCTCTTCCCCCCAGAGACCACCGCAGACGTTGAGTTGGGCCTGGTGCGTGCCGGCCTCCCGCACTTCGGGGTCCAGCAGGACCAGAGCCCCTCCCCCCGGGGAGGGTCCACGCACCCTGCCCACCCCCTGCTTTCCCCCGCAGCCCCCAATGCCCTCCCAGCCCCCCGCACAAACGGCCAAACCGGCTTCTGCTTTGGGCCCCCAAACCAGCTCACTTGGCACCCATTTCTGAGCCCAAAAACCCAGCTGCTGCGCCTGTTCTCAAGGCCCAAAGATGCCCCCGGGGAGGGCAAGCGCTTGTGTGATGCTTCGGGCAGAAACAGGGCTGAAAGGTCCGATCCCGGTGCCGGGGGAGCAGAGGCGAGCTGGCTGGGACCAGCTTTTGCTCCTGGAACAACCCCAAGTCCCTGCTCCGAGGTCTTCCCCTTGGGGCCCTGGGGTGGACCTGTCCCTCCCCTTCAAATGCTCCAGCAGTTTCGGGGGCAGAAGGCCGTTTCTAAGCCCTCTCTCCAGCAGCTCCTCCCTCGACTCGGCCCGTGAAGCCCCCAGGCTCGAGCACCTCGCTGGGGCGGGCGGCCTCCATTGCCTACAGGCTGCCCGTCTGCCTGCAGGGAGGGCTGGGGGGTCCCCGGCCCCACGGGGCGACAGCGGGGACTCGCAGGGAGGGTCTGTTTGCACACAGCGCCCACCCCCACCCTCCCGCCCCGGCCCCACTGCGCGGCCCCGCTAGGGCACACAGCCCCCCCGCCCCCAGCCCCACTCCCCAGATGCTCACAGCCCCTCCCCCGCCTGGAGCCCCCCCAGCCCCCGTCCCCGGAGCCTGCAGGACCGCCCCCCCCCCCGCCACAGCCCCACTCCTCGGCTCCCCGGGCCCGCGGCCCCTCACACTCACGCTGCGCCGCCGCCTCGGTGCAGAGCCCGCCGCGCGCCCCGTTGAAATACCCTCCGCAGCCAATCAGCGCGCGGCTCCACCGGACCGCCCGCGCGGGGCACGCCGGGAGTTGTAGTCCCCGCCCCGGGACCGCGCATGCGCACGGCGCCTCGTGCAGCCCGGCTGGCTGTACATCGACACCCGTACAATGGAGGTGATCGTGCACCGACCCTGGTGCAACCCTTGTGCCCCCCCATGCTCGCAGCCCCTCCCCGGTGTTTGCAAGCGCCTCCCAGCCCCAGGACCCCCGGTGCTCACAGCACCCGACCACACCATTTTCCAGCCCCGTGGGAGCCCCAAGCCCCACTCTCAAGCCCCGCCAGGACCCACAGCCCCACTCCCCAGCTCCTTGGGGGACTGCAGCCCCCGCCCCCAGCCCCACTCCCCAGCCCCCCTAGGACACACAGCCCCCCCTCCCCGGCCCCCTCCGGGACGCACAGCCCCCCCCAGCCCCCCTCCCCGGCCCCCTCCGGGACGCACAGCCCCCCCCCCGGCCCCCCCGGGACGCACAGCCCCCCCCGGCCCCCCCCCCCGGCCCCCCCGGGACGCACAGCCCCCCCCCCGGCCCCCCTCCCCGGCCCCCTCCGGGACGCACAGCCCCCCCCGGCCCCCCTCCCCGGCCCCCCCGGGACGCACAGCCCCCCCCCCGGCCCCCCTCCCCGGCCCCCTCCGGGACGCACAGCCCCCCCCGGCCCCCCTCCCCGGCCCCCTCCGGGACGCACAGCCCCCCCCGGCCCCCCCGGGACGCACAGCCCCCCCCGGCCCCCCTCCCCGGCCCCCCCCGGGACGCACAGCCCCCCCCGGCCCCCCTCCCCGGCCCCCTCCGGGACGCACGGCCCCCCTCCTCAGTCCCCCGGGGGTCCGCAGCCTCCCGACAGCCCGCCGTGCCCGCCCGCGGCACCTCAGACTACTGCCGCCGCCGTCCGCCGCCGCCGCCGCCTGGGTGCAGAGCCCGCCGCGCGCCCCGTTGAAATATCCTCCGCAGCCAATCAGCGCGCGGCTCCTCCGGGCCGCCCGCGGGGGGCACGCCGGGAGTTGTAGTCCCCGCCCCGGAAGTGCGCATGCGCACGGCGCCTTGTGCAGTGCGGGTGCCTGCGCAGGGACCCCCGTGCAACGGTGGGGATTATGCAGGGACCTTTGCGCAGCGGGGGGTCGGTGTGTGGAGACGCCCATGCAATGGGGGGGGCAGTGCAGGAAGACCCTTATGCAATTGGTTGGTGTGCAGGGGACCCTCGTGCAATGGCGGGCAGGTGCACGGGGACCCTTGTGCGATGGTGGCGATTGTGCAGGACCCTCGTGTGACAGTGGTGGTTATTTTTCTCGGCAGTACCCTTGGGTTCGGGAGCAAAACAGCCGGTGCCTGAAACCACTGGGGTGTTTTGACTGCTGCTGAGCAGCCTCGAGGCCGCCTCCGGTTCCCACATGGCTCCCATGGTGTGCGTGGACCCTCCTGCAACGGGTGCAGGTGTGCAAGGAGGGTGATCCGGGGTAGGCGTCCCTCTCTGGAGGCACCCAGCTCGAGCTGGCACCTAAGAACTAATCAAGGAGTAATGAGGAACCTTCTCTTGCACCTGACGTTAACCAGCGGGATCCCAGGGTCAGACCCTCTTACGGTGATTGGACCCTGGGGAGGTGGCAGAGGGTGCCCTGGACAGGTTGGGGGGGTTCCGTGGGGAGGAGGGGAGCCCCCACCCCCCTGACTGTGGGCACTCCCCCCAAGGAGCAGAGCATGGTGCAAGACTTTAGGGAGGATGAGGGCTAGCAGGTCCCCGAGATGGCAGTGCCGGCTCTTCCCAGTGTCTCCCCAGTGCTGGAGGGGGTGTGTGTGTGTGTGTCTCATGACCATGGGGATGGGGGGGGGGGGGGGCGGCCTCAGGATGGGGCAGGGGGGGCATCCTGGGGTCCGGGAGGGACCCTGGGAGTGGGGTAGGTAGGGGGACATTGGGGGACAGAGGTGTTTCTCGGGAGATTGAGGACACCATGTGGGGAGTTGAGACTGGGAGGGATGACCCTGGGGAGGTGGGGGGCACCGCGGGGAGAAGGGATCCCACCCCCGACACCTGCAGCCACCCCCAGGGGCAGCTGGGACCCCGACCTACTGGCGGACCAGGATGGGAACCATGGGGACTCACTCATGGATACTGCACAGGTAATAAAATAGTTCATGCTGCACCCTGTTGTAGGGTCTCTGGGGTGCCCTGGGCCCTGGGCGCCGAGTCCCCATGACAGCCAGCCCTTCCCGGGGGTCCCCAGGCTGCCGTGCTCCTCTGGCCCCAGCCGGCGGGAGCTGTGTCCTCCCAGCCGCTGGCCACGCAATGGCAGCACCGACCCACGGCCACGCGGAGACAGGGCTGGGGACACGGCCAGGGTTGCCTGCGCTCCACCTGGGTCTGCAGGGCTCGGGCAGGGGGGACCCGGCATCCTGCAGCTCCGCTCCCACCCTGGGGACCCCAAACACCCCCGGGGGTGCGTCGCTGTCCCTGTCGCTGGTGGCAACCGGCATGGGGGGAAGGTGACAGTGAGGGTCCCCGCCAGTGGCCCGGAGTTCGTCACCACTGGGGGGACAGGGGACAAGCAGGGCCAGCACCAAGGAGCGACGGCAGCACAGCCTACTCTCTGGGGGTCCCCACCCCCTGTCCCCAGGGGTCCCCTCTGTCCCCGTGTTTTATTGGGGGAACACAGAGCCCAACGACCAGCCGCAGGGACAGGGGACGGGGAGCTGCCCCAGGGATGGGGACAGCACCGGGACACGCCGATACTCTTGGGGGTGCTGGCATGCGGGGGGGGGGCACCCTAACCATTGCCGCCCGGGATGACGAATGCACCGGGATGAGGGAGGTACCGGGATGGGGACGGCGCATGGAGGGGCCAGAGCCGGCGCGCGAACGCCGGGCTGCAGGACCACGCTTCGGCTTCGGGGCGGCAGCAGCGAAGGCGGCGGCGGCGGCGCTGCTGCGCACCTGAGCGGTGCCGGCGCTGCAGTACCGCGATTCGGCCACGGGGCGGCAGCAGCGAGCAGCGGCCGGGCGGCGCGTGCACGGGGGCGGCACCGGCGCTGGAGGTCCGCGCTTTGCAGGCCCAGCGCCCGCCGGCACCGCGCACGTGGGGCGGCAGCGGCGTTTCCTTACCGGAACGAACCAACGAACGCGGCGGCATCACCCCGCAGGCACCACAGTACGGCATTGCCGTTACCGGCGGACGGCAGCGCGGAGAAAGGGGGCGCCACCGCGCATGCGCGGCTCAAGGGCTGCAGTACCGAATTTTGGTCGCTCGGTGGCAGCAGCGAGCAAAGGAGAGCGCATGCGCGGCTCAAGAGCTGCAGTACCGAATTCTGGTCGCTCGGTGGCAGCAGCGAGCAAAGAAAGGCGCGCCACTGCGCATGCGCGCCTCAAGAGCTGCAGTACCCAGTTTTGGTCACAGGGTGACAGCAGCGAGCAAAGAAAGGCGCGCCACCACGCATGCGCGGCTCAAGAGCTGCAGTACCCAGCTTTGGTCGCTCGGTGGCAGCAGCGAGCAAAGAAAGGCGCGCCAACGCGCATGCGCGCCTCAAGATCTGCAGTACCGAATTCTGGTCGCTCGGTGGCAGCAGCGAGCAAAGAAAGGCGCACCACTGCGCATGCGCGCCTCAAGAGTTGCAGTACCCAGCTCTGGTCGCTCGGTGGCAGCAGCGAGCAAAGAAAGGCGCGCCAACGCGCATGCGCGCCTCAAGAGCTGCAGTACCGAATTCTGGTCGCTCGGTGGCAGCAGCGAGCAAAGAAGGGCGCGCCACTGCGCATGCGCGGCTCAAGAGCTGCAGTACCCAATTTTGGTCGCTCGGTGGCAGCAGCGAGCAAAGGAGAGCGCGCCACTGCGCATGCGCGCCTCCAGAGCTGCAGTACCGAATTCTGGTCGCTCGGTGGCAGCAGCGAGCAAAGAAAGGCGCGCCACTGCGCATGCGCGCCTCAAGAGCTGCAGTACCCAATTCCGCCCGCCGGGTGCCACCGTCGCCTCACCGGCCCTTTCCCCTTCTCTCCGCCCAGTTCGTACCATCGAAAGACGGTAACTGCTTACTGGCGGTACTGGGCTTCGATTTCCCTGCCCTTTTCCCACTCGCGGCCCGGGCACTAATCTTCATCGCCTCTGTACCAAAAAGCGCCCGGTGGCTCCAGCATTTCAGTCCTTTCCCTTTGGCCGCTTTACAAGTCCCGTGGTTGTTTCTGCCCGTGCCCCCCAGCCCATTCCCCGGGGAGGAGAAGCAGCACGGGGAACCTGTGGAACAGGTTTCTTTCTAACCCGGAGGAAGCCCCAGGGATCGCTGTCTCGGTCGGCAGGTGGCATCGGGGTTGTGGGAGTGACAGCGGCGACTCAACAGATGCTGGAGAGAGATTTAAAAAAAATAAGGCCACACGGGTGACACCCGGAGAGCAGGGGAGGGGCAGCTATGTCCATCAGGAAACCGCGCTTCTGAGCAGACCCGGTGCCAGTGGCTGACCTGCAAACGAGCGATACGTGGTGGTCCTGGGGCTGTGTTGCAGTGTTTGCACCTTTCCTCGCCTCTGTGCTATCAGCACTCTGCTCTCCTCATCCTGCACACACGCAGGGCTTGCCACTTGGAGGAGAGACACTGCACGACGTCACTTACCACCCTGCCCTCCAGCGTGCAAAGGAATTAGAAAGGAGGCAGGGAAAGCCAAGAGGCCTGCTGGTGTATTAGGCGTCCTCAGCAGTTGACCGTAGAGCCCGGCAGGTTCCATCCTTGCTCTGTGCTTTTGTAGCTTGAACCCCCGATTGTTTTGCCATCGAGACTGCAAGGCGAGGAATACGCCTCTACTCGAACAAGCAAGACCCCTGCCAAATAGCTGAGCTGTGCACAGTGATAGGTGGCTGCCTGTGACCGACACCTTTTTCTGCTAAAACCAGAGCACGCTTCCCTTGTGAAGAGCCATCGGCAGTACAGAACGTACCTGAGCTCTCCTTGCACCGGCTCCCCAGAGAACGGCGTCTCAGTTCGACTGAAGCGTGCAGCAGCCTGTCGTCATCCCAGCCCCTCGCCCTCGAGCAAGCGGCTGCCTGTAGCAGCGGCAGAACCGCTGCTGCGCAGAGGGGAAAGGAATGGCTTGGCCTCAAGCTCTGCGGGCTGCCTGTGGCCCCTGCGGAGCCGACGACCTCGGCAGCCCATACAAAGGGCGAAGCTAGCAGCCTGAGAAGGAGTCACAGGGTGCTGCAGCTCCTGCCACAACCCTCCTTCCCAGCCTGCTGCTGGAGCACAAGGCACTTGAAAGCAGCAGGAAAGAACAAGGATGGCAAGATGGCAGGAATAACACGGAGAGCCTAAAGCGTTTAGCCAGCAGGGCTTGCAACTCACCTTGTGCCGTGGTTTAATCCCAGCTGGCAACTCAGCACCACACAACCGCTCACTCGCTCCCCCCTCAGTGGGAGGGGGGAGAGAACTGGAAGGGCAAAAGTGAAAAAACTCCACTTGAAAGGAAAAGGGGGGAAAAAACCCCCAAACAACAGAGAGAAAAACCCCAGACAGACAAGCGGTACAAATGAAAACAATGGCTCACCGCCAACCGACGGATGCCCAGCCAGCCGCAGCCCAGCAGCGGCCCCCCCGCCAACCGCCCCCCGAGTTTTATTTCCTGACGTCACAGGGTCTGGAACACCCCCTGGGTCCGCCGGGGTCAGCTCTCCCAGCGGTGCCCCCTCCCAGGCCCTCGCGCACCCCCAGCCCGCTCGCCGGCAGGGCGGGGCGAGGAGCAGCACAGCCCCCGGCGCGGTGCAAGCGCTGCGCAGCGGGAACTCACGCAGCCCCGCGTCACCGACGCCGTTTGCAGCACAAACCCAAAACGCAGGAGGAGGGAGAGCGGGGTGGGAGTGGGGGGCGGGGGAGCGGGAGGGGGGTGCCAGAGTTTGGGCGGGGGGCAACGGGCAGGTTGGCGGGGCAGGCAGCACCCCAGGGGTCCGGGGCAGAGGGGTTACGGGGAGGCAGTGCGGAACACGGGGGGCGGGAGGAGGGAGAGGAGAGAGGAGGGCAGTGCGGGCACGAGGTAGGAGGGCAGGGGATACGGGGGGCGCGTCACAGGGAAAACCTCGCACGGGGGGAAAAACCTCGCACGGGAAAGGCAGGGCGGACACCGGGAGCGGCGGGGCGGCACATGCGTGGGGGTGACCTACGCCAGGGGGTCCACCCGGGACCACCCACAGCAGAAAACTCGCCTGGGATGACCCGCAACAGATAATCCGTTCCCGATGAGTGACCCTCGCTGGATAACCACGAGCGATGCCCCTCAAGTGGCTGGTGTTTCACCCCAAATCTTCCCCAAATCGGGGGGTTTTTTGCCTTTCCATAATATCAAAATTGGGGTTTTTTCCTTTTCCAAAACATTCCACCATTTGGAGGTTTTTCAACGCTTTTTCACAACAAAAATTGGTGGTTTTTGCTTTTTCGTTTTGTGCGTGAAAATGGGTTTTTTTTGCTTTCCGGCTGCCCAAATCCAGGCGGATTTGGCTTTCCCGGGAGCTCCAAGTTGGGTATTTTTCCCCCAAAATTGCGGGCTTTTTTTTCCCCACCCCTTGCAGGCCCCGAATTAGGGGTTTTGTGGTATTTTTAGGCCATGGCGGCAGGTCCCGCTCTGCGTGCGCAACCCTGCAGGGGAAAGTCCCTGTTGGGGGAACTGGCCCCCAATCAGGATGGGAAAAGGTGGAAAAGGAGAACAGGGAAGAGGCAGCTTTTGAAAGCGCTTTTATATCTTCAATAGAGGGGTGTTTCGGGGCGGGGGGGGGGGGGAGGGTGTCGAGTTTTAAAATCCTTTCTATAAACAGGGTTTCTTTGCATTTTAAAAACCTTATTATCATAGACATTTACACTTAATGTATTTACACATATCTCTCTATATATATTTAGTGAATATATTTATGTTTCACTTATATCCCCCTGTTTCCCACTTATTATATATACTACCTGCTCAGACTATGGATCTGTTGACTTACATATTTTGAACACTTAAATGTCTTTATAGACTTCTCTATTTACACTTACATATATTTACACCTATATCTTTATAGACTTAGATTTTAGACTTAGATGTCTATTTACACTTGTACATAATCTCTTAGATTACATATAATGTCTATGTAGACTCTCTATGTAACACGTAGTAAGTGTAGATAGCGGTATCTATTCAGACCTTTTTCTATTTTAAATTCCTTCATGTATAAAATGTATCATCCTTTTTGCATTTGGAAGTTCTTTATTTTTTAATTTACAGAGACGTGAGTTATTTTTGTATTTTAAAACCCCATATACATCTTTCGAATTTTTTTATACTCTAAAATCCTTTATATAACAGGGCAGATATAGGTTCTTATTTTGAAATCCTTTTGTACGTATAAATTAATATTATTTTTCAACATATGTAACAAGGAGAGATTTTTTTCTATTTCGAGGCCTCACAGATATATTTACAGTTTTTAAAAATTTTTGAAACCCCCCCCCATGAATTTTCAGGCAATTTGGGCTGTGACCCCCTTTGGGGGGGGGGGGGGAGGGGGGGACATGGACCCCCATGACCCCCCATTCCCCACTCACCTGCTCCTCCACGGCATCATCACCCCCGTGGTGATGCTGGGGTGCCCCAAATGACATCATCACCCCTCCAGGCCCCCCAACCCCCCCTTTTTATTCACCCCCCCCAAAAAGACACAAAACGAGGGAAATGGCCCCAACCGGCAGCTCGTTACTTTAATAATGCCGTGTACGTATGTACGCACGCACCCCCGCCAAAAAGGGGGGCTCTGCTAGAAAGATAAAGGAGGGGCGGCCCCGCCAAACGCTTGCAGCCCCCCCCAGCCCCCGTCCCGCAGGCTGCCAGCCGGCCCCTCACCCTCAGCACGCCCAACGACCGGCAGGCAAACCTGGGCCGGGGGTCTCTCCTGAGCACCACGGGACGCTCACAGCGAGGCATCTGAAAAACAAAAATCCCAACGGATATTTCAGCACGTTAAAAAAACAGCACCGAAGGCAGCAGAGGAATTCGGTCAGGACAAGGGAGAGGGTAGCAGTCGAGCTAAAGGAGGATGCCAGGCAAACGGGTCAGCTCGAAATACAACGCGTCCTTTAAAAGCTCGAGCGATTCGAACGCTTAAAATCAGCGTGAAGACTAATTGACGCGATTCTGAACACGTTCTTAGCAGAGAAGTAAACGCTCTCGCTGGTGTCGGAAAACGCCTCGTCCCTTCCTTACAGCACCGCTGCCGGGAGATAACCCCGTGAGGCTGCAGGACAAGGGCGCGCCGTAATCAGCATCTACGCTCACGGATCCACCGCCGCAGCTCCAGCCCTTGCGCTGCTGCTGCTGCTGCTGCGCATCTCGCTCGCTTGGCCGATAAAGCTGAAAGTGAAGCGTAAAACTTTGAAGAGTAAAATGAAAAAGAAAGAACAAATCTCAGCAATTCATTTTATGCTAAAAAGGCGTGCGCACGCTTACATACGTACAATGAGAAGACTCGTACTATAAAAATATTTGATTTTCCTTTTGCGTTAATTGAAATTGCGTAGCTGTGAATTCATACCGTTAAATTATCTACCTCCAAGCTACACAGCTATCGTTTGACCAGGGGTTTTGCGTGTGTGACATGACTAGGAGGGACGCCTGGCCAGCTGCGCCGAGACCGATGCTACCGAACTGCTGGGGAAACGCGCCGTCGAAAGCGAGACAGAAATAAAGTGCTTCAGAGCACTCTGCCAAAAGATCAGGAAAAAAGCCCCTAACGTTCCGTTGCCTCTCTTTTTAAACGTTTAGAGCAACTACCCAACTGCTTAAGCACACCTAATAAATTATACGCTACAGCTATTTAGCAGTTGCAGTTTAAACAATGCAAGTCAGTTTGGAAATTAGACAATTTTAACTTTCTTTTTAAAATTTCATTTATGATAGAAAAATCAGTGAGATAAGAGATCTCCCATACGGTTTATACTTTTTTTTTTGGGGGGGGGGGCAGGCGGTGGGGAATATCAAATCCCCGGTGCTGCAATACATAAGGCTACCAAAAAGGACTGGCAGGTTTGCTAACGCTGTTGGCTGTACCCAAGCGTGCGGAGGAACGCGTCTTTACGATCTCTCGACCGTTACACCCGAGAACCAAAGATCAGCCATACGTCGACTATTGGAAGATGTGCTGCGCTTGGGTCCTTGCAAGGAAATCGACTTAACTCCTTTTTTTTTTTCCAGAGAGAGTGAAAAGTCTCCTTGCGGATGACTTCTACTGCCAAGCACGTCATCTCTGAAGATCCATTCTGATGGGAAGTTTGTAAAAGGCAACTCCTTTGAATGAAAAAGATTTCCATTCTGGAAAATCTCTTTCCAACCGAAGTCAAAATTACGCGCTGCAGGTTAGGAAAAAGGACATTATAGAATCAGTAACTCACCGAAAACACATCAGGACTCTCTGTCGCTAGTTACGAGGCTGCTACCGCTTCTCGGGAAAGCCTGGAAAACACACCGAAGCGACGCCGATTTGTCCCGTGTTGTCCACGCCTCTTCTTTGACCTTGATTGCTTTTAGCACAGATGCTAGTATCTCAGTAAGGTTTTCCAGTGCTCCTGTAAGGTATTTTAAACACTGACTGACTGAAAAAGCATAAAGCTTTTATCGTGAAAACAAAGCCTGTTTCTCCCGAACATCCGAACTCTTACAAACGGTTCCTTTCCTCTTCTAGTCCAACATTATTTTCACAGCACCCTTTAATAGCAAGCACACAGAAACAGAAGACTCTGCTTTCAGGAAGAGAAAATAGACGAAGGAAAGCAAGCCTTGAATAGGCATACCACGCTCCAGAACAGACCTTTATTTTTAGTATTTGTGTTAAAATATTTCATGTTAAAAAATCAGATAGAAGGAGAGCTGCCACATTCTTCGTGTTAACTGTAAAGTCCACACTACAAGCACCTTAGGAAAAATGCAGACACATATCACAGGCATACCTTGTACTTGCAGACCACTATGGATCCTTTCCATCCGTCTCGTACTTTCACGGCAGTTGACATTCTGCTGAGAGGAAAGGAAAAAAAAAAAAAAACACCACGTTTAGCACAAAGCTTCCTTTTCTGTGAAGACTACAACTGAGTGGAGGAGAAAGTATTTTGCATCATCTTTGGTGCAGTTGTTGAGACAGGCCACTAGAGCTTATGCATGTTTTAGACAACCGTGCCTTTTCTTTTGGCTCATCGGCAGCTTTAGTTTCGCTAGAACTCGCTTGCCTAGAGACGCGCAGGTGACAGGCACAGACACCTACGTACGTTTTCTCAAGCCTAAGTAGAGCCGCGATTTCCTCACCCGATACGTCCCAAGTTGAGTATTTTTGTTAAAGAGTACGGCAACCCGTCCGTCCTCGCGAACTCGCTGCAAAAGAGGAATCCTTTTTTCCAGGCCGTTTCTCCAAACGGTCGAGATCTTTGAAAACTGCAGTTGTGCCACCAAACCTGCTCAGGGTCCCTGCCAACCTTCGACCATCGTTAGATTTAACAGGCACACGCTCTATTCCGTCTTCCAACAGCAAAAATACATAACGCCCCCAGACCCCTAGCGCAACCCTACGGACGTCCACACACACCTCGCTGTTTTGATGAGGAGCCACTGAGCACCCCTGCGAGCACAGCGGGATCATGCGCAAGACCAGTGTCCTGGTTTCGGCTGGGATAGAGTTAATTCTCTTCCTGGTAACTGGTATAGCGCTGTGTTTTAGATTTAGGACGAGAAAAACGTGGATAACACGCTGATGTTTTAGTTGTGGCTAAGTAGCGCCTACGCTAGTCGGGGACTTTTCAGCTTCTCAAGCCCTGCCAGCGAGAAGCAGGGAGGGACCTTAGCCAGGACAGATGACCCAAACCGGCCAAAGGGACAGTCCATACCATATGACGTCACGCTCAGTACATAAGCTGGGGGAGTTGGCCGGGCGGCGGCGACTGCCGCTCGGGGACCGGCTGGGCATCAGTCGGCCGGCGGTGAGCAATCGCATTGTGCGTCGCTTATTTTGTATATTCTTTTATCGTTACGATTGTTTCCCCCTCCTGTTCTGTCCCATTAAACTGTCTTTACCTCACCCCACGAACTTCACTTTTTTTTCCGATTCTCTCCCCCACCCCACTTTGGGGGCAGGGGGAGCGAGCGAGCAGCTGCGTGGTGTTTAGCTGCCTGCCGGGTTAAACCACAACAACCAGCTTCACCTACGCCGATTTCAGCGAATGCAGCTTCTGAAGCTTTAAACTGAAAACCGTATCTTGACACTTTGCCGCGGCAGAAACGATCCGTAACTAGAACTCTACAAAAACGCAGTAACGCACGTTGCAAACCCACAGCAGCGACAGCTTCAGAAATATTTCTACCGGGAACAAGGGAGAAAAAAAATACAGTTTCATCTCACGCACAGGAAAGCAGCAGGCAGAGAAAAGGGTCGGCATTCGTAGCCCTTGCAGAACGCAGGCATTCTCCTTCCATTCCTAAACCCGCCTCTTAGGTCGAAATATCACAACACTACTACGGCAATATCGAGAGCAGGGAACAGCAGCCCTGCCGCTGGATGTGCTACTGACTGATGCTATTTACGTAGCAGGACACCTAGACAGAGGGGCACGTTTTTCCACACACAACCCTGAACTTCCTGAAAATTTATGTTTACCAAAACGAGCCATTTGGAACACATTGCCAAACAATGTTTGGCAATAAAACTTTGATGTGTTTGACACACACAAATTTGGGGTAACTTGCTACTTGCTTCCTGCTGTTGTTGTTCTTCCTTCAGAAGAAATTCTACTTGTAGCCAAGTTATTCGCTACCGGTTCAAGCATTTACCTTCCAGGTATTACCAGCACATTTACACAGGCGAGGAACTAAATCGCTCTTCTAAAACTACCCGAGTGAAAATTACAGCCACGGAAGAGGAGTGACAGAGAAGAAAAGGAGAGGTCAGGCAGCAAGAGAGCTCTGCAGGCTGCCACCAGTCAACATCGCACTCTTTTAAAAAAAAAAAAAACCACAAACCAAAAAATAACACAAACACAAAAAGCCCACAAAAACCAACAACAAAACAAAACCTTGACGTTGTACCTTTTTTTTTTCTTTTGGAGCTCGTCCCTGTCTCAGCAGATTGTCTCGTCAGAGCATGAAATGCAGATGATCCGTATCCCGATGACATCTGCACGCGATGAACACGTGTTCAGAAATAGTCCAGATCTGTAAGACCGGTGTCATTTGTGTGGTTTTAATAATCATAACTCCGTTTTATCGACCGATGCATTTGCGAGGAAACTAAGTAACTTTTAAACGTAGCCTCTCCTTGGGCAGAAAAATGCGTTAGGGAGTGAAAAAAAAGATGATTCAGAGCTCCCAACCATGACGGAGCAGCGGGGAAATTAACGAAAGTGAAGGCCAACAGCAGCAACACGAAGCGACATTTGGCTTTAATTCTGATCACGTACTTAAGCGGCTCTCCAAGTCTATGCCTCGAGCCTATGAATGACTAGCCCTTTTTTGGAAGGACCAACTTTTTTCCTTAAAAGTCCTAGACTGAAGACTCCACTGAACAGAACGTGGATTGAGCCACAGGACAACGTGCCATCAACACTCTCAGGAAAAAAAAAATGAAGTAAAAATCAAGTTTAAATATCAGTTTCCATCGTGTCTCATTCATTCCGTTTCTAGTGATACCTGGGTGCTCCAAAATTCACTATCCTGACACCACGTAGTACTACAAATTGAGTTATGCCTATAAAAATAAAAGGCTATTTCCAACCTGCCCATAAAATCAGTATGA
>NW_027441585.1:0-75000 GCF_964195595.1 Calonectris borealis
GTTTTTTGTTTGTTTGTTTGTTTGTTTTTCCTTAAGAGTGCGATGTTGACTGGTGGCAGCCTGCAGAGCTCTCTTGCTGCCTGACCTCTCCTTTCCTTCTCTGTCGCTCCTCTTTCGTGGCTGTCATTTTCACTCGGGTAGTTTTAGAAGAGCGATTTAGTTCCTCGCCTGTGTAAACGCGCTGGTAATAGCTGGAAGGTAAATGCTTGAACCAGTAGCGAATAACTTGGCTACAAGTAGAATTTCTGAAGGAAGAACAACGACAACAGGAAGCAAGTAGCGAGTTACCCCAGATTTGCGTGCGTCAAACACGTCAAAGTCTTACTGCCAAGCGTTGTTTGGCAACGTGCTCCAAATGTTTTAAAACAACTGCGGTTTTCAAAGATCTCGACTGTTTGGAGAAACGGCCTGGAAAAAAGGATTCCTCTTTCGCAGCGAGTTTGCGAGGACGGATGGGTTGCCGTACTCTTTAACAAAAATACTCCACTTGGGACGTATCGGGTGAGGAAATCGCGGCTCTACTTAGGCTTGAGAAAACGTACGTAGGTACCTGTGCCCGTCACCTGCGCGTCTCTAGGAAAGCGAGTTCTAGCGAAACTAAAGCTGCCGATGAGCCAAAAAAAAGGCACGGTTGTCTAAAACGTGCAGAAGTTCTAGTGGCCTGTCTCAACAACTGCACCAAAGACGATGCCAAATACTTTCTCCTCCACTCAGTTGTTCTCTTCGCGGCAAAAGAAGCTTTGTGCTAAACGTTGTTTGTTTTTTTTTTCCTTTCCTCTCAGCAGAACGTCAACTGCCGTGAAAGTACGAGACAGATGGAAAGGATCCGTAGTGGTCTGCAAGTACAAGGTAGGCCTGTGATACGTGTCTGCATTTTTCCTAAGGTGCTTGTAGCACGGACTTTACAGTTAACACGAGGAACGTGGCAGCTCTCCTTCTATGTGATTTTTTAATGTGAAATATTTTAACGCCAATACTAAAAATAAAGGAGGTCTGTTCTGGAGCGTGGTACGCCTATGCAAAGCTTGCTGCCCTCCGTCTGTTTTCTCTTCCTGCAAGCACGGTCTTCTGTTTCTGTGCGCTTGCTATGAAAGGGTGCTGTGAAAATAACGTTGGACTAGAAGAGGAAAGGAACCGTTTGTAAGAGTTGGGATGTTCGGGAGAAACAGGCTTTGTTTTCACGATAAAAGCTTTAGGCTTTTTCAGTCAGTCAGTGTTTAAAATGCCTTACAGGAGCACTCGAACACCTTACTGAGATGCTAGCATCTGTGCTAAAAGCAATCAAGGTCAAAGAAGAGGCGCGGACAACACGGGACAAATCGGTGTCGCTTCGGTGCGTTTTCCAGGCTTTCCCGAGAAGCGGTAGCAGCCTCGTAACTAGCGACAGAGAGTCCTGATGTGGTTTTGGTGAGTTACTGCTTCTATCGCGTCCTTTTTCCTTAACCTGCAGCGCGTAATTTTGACTTTGGTTGGAAAGAGATTTTCCAGAATGGAAATCTTTCTCGTTCAAAGGAGTTGCCTTTTACGAACTTCCCATCAGAATGGATCTTCAGAGATGACGTGCTCGGCAGTAGAAGTCATCCGCAAGGAGACTTTTCGCTCTCTCTCTCTGGAAAAAAAAAAAAGGGGTAAGCCGATTTCCTTGCACAGACCCAAGCGCAGTACGTCTTCCGATAGTCGACGTACGGCTGATCTTTGGTTCTCGGGTGTAACGGTCGAGAGATCGTAAAGACGCGTTCCTCCGCACGCTCGGCTACGGCCAACAGCGTTAGCAAACCTGCCAGTCCTTTTTGGTAGCCTGATGTATTGCAGCACTGGGGATTTGATATTCCCCACCGCCTGCTCCCACCCCCCCACCCCCCCCCCCCCCCCCAAAAAAAAAGAGTAAAACCATACGGGAGATCTCTTATCTCACTGATTTTTCTATCGTAAATGAAATTTTAAAAAGAAAGTTAAAATTGTATAACTTCCAAACTGACTTGCGTTGTTTAAACTGCAACTGCCAAATAGCCGTAGCGTATAATTTATTAGGTGTGCTTAAGCAGTTGGGTAGTTGCTCTAAACGTTTCAAAAGAGAGGCAACTGAACGTTACGGGCTTTTTTCCCGATCTTTTGGCAGAGCGCTCTGAAGTCCTTTATTTCTGTCTCGCTTTCGACGGCGCCTTTCCCCGGCAGTTCGGTAGCATCGGTCTCGGCGCCGCTCCTAGTCACGTAACGCACGCAAAACCCCTGGTCAAACGATAGCTGTGTAGTTTGGAGGTAGATAATTTAACGGCATGAATTCACAGCTACGCAATTTCAATTAACGCAAAAGGAAAATGAAATACTTTTACGGTATAAGCCTTCTCATTGTACGTATGCTAAAAAGGTGCGCGTACGTTTACATAAAGTGAATTGCTGAGATTTGTTCTTTCTTTTTCATTTTACTCTTCAAAGTTTTACGCTTCACTTTCAGCTTTATCGGCCAAGCGAGCGAGATGCGCAGCAGCAGCAGCAGCGCAAGGGCTGGAGCTGTGGCGGCGGATCCGTGAGCGTAGATGCTGATTACGGCGCGCCCTTGTCCTGCAGCCTCACGGGGTTATCTCCCGGCAGCGGTGCTGTAAGGAAGGGACGGGGCGTTTTCCGACACCAGCGAGAGCGTTTACTTCTCTGCGAAGGACGCGTTCAGAATCGCGTCAATTAGTCCTCACGCGGATTTTAAGCGTTCGAATCGCTCGAGCTTTTAAAGGCCGCGTTGTATTTCGAGCTGACCCGTTGTCGTGGTTTAACCCGGCAGGCAGCCAAATACCACGCAGCCGCTCACTCACTCCCCCCACCCCCAGCGGGACGGGGAGAGAATCGGAAGGGTAAGAGTGAGGAAAAACTCGTGGGTTGAGGTAAAGACAGTTTAATAGAACAGGGAAAAAAAGGGAAAATAATGATGATAATGATAAAATATACAAAATGAGTGATGCACAATGAAGTTGCTCACCACCCGCGCTGACCGATAACCAAGTAGTGATCGGTACTTCCTGGATCACGCCTACCCTTCATATACTGAGCATGACGTCACATGGTATGGAATACCCCGTTGGCCAGCTGGGCTGGCTGTCCTGGCTGTGTTCCCTCCCACCTTGTGTACCTAGCTCAGTCAGTAGGCACGGGAGCTGTCCTTGGACTAGGAGGGCACTTAGCAACAACTGCAAACATCAGGGTGTTATCAACGTTCTCCTCCTACTAAATCCAAAACACAGCACTAGGAAGAAATTTAACCCTATCCCAGCCGAAACCAGGACACCCGTTTGCCTGGCACCCTCCTTTAGCTCGACTGCTACCCTCTCCCTTGTCCTGACCGAATTCCGCTGCTGCCTTCGGTGCTGTTTTTTTAACGTGCTGAAATATCCGTTGGGATTTTTGTTTTTCAGATGCCTCGCTGTAAGCGTCCCGTGGTGCTCAGGAGAGACCCCCGGCCCGGGTTTGCCTGCCGGTCGTTGGGCGTGCTGAGGGTAAGGGGCCGGCTGCCAGCCTGCGGGACGGGGGCTAAGGGGGGGCTGCAAGCGTTTGGGGGGGCTGCCCCTCCTTTATCTTTCTAGCGGAGCCCCCCTTTTTGGCGGGGGTGCGTGCGTACATACGCCAACGGCATTATTGACGTAACGAGCCGCCGGTTGGGGCCGTTTCCCTCCTGTTGTGCCTTTTTGGGGGCTGAATAAAAAGGGGGGTTTGGGGGCCTGGAGGGGTGATGATGTCATTTGGGGCACCCCAACATCACCGGCGGGCTGATGATGCCGTGGAGGAGCAGGTGAGTGGGGAAGGGGGGGTCGTCCCCCCCCCCCCCCAAAAAGGGGGTCACAGCCCCAAAATGCCTGATAATTCCTGGGGGGGTTCAAAAATTTTTAAAAAACTGTAAATCTATCTGTGAGGCCTCGAAATAGAGAAAAATCTCTCCTTGTTCTATATATGGAAAAATAATATTCCTTTATACGTATACAAGGATTTCAAAATAGGAACCTATACCTGCCCTATTATATAAAGGATTTTAGAGCAGAAAAAAATTCGGAAGACGTATATAGGGTTTTAAAATACAAAAAGAACTCATGTCTATATAAATTAAAAAAGAAAGCGCTTCCAAATGCAAAAGGGATGATATATTTTATGTATGAAGGAATTGAAAATAGAAAAAAGTCTGAATAGATACCGCTGTCTACACTCACTACGTGTTATGTAGAGAGCCTAAATAGGCATTGTATGTAATCTAAGAGATGATCTATAAGTGTAAATAGGTATCTAAGTCTAAAATCTAAGTCTATAAAGAGATAAGTGTAAATATACGTAAGTTTAAATAGAGAAGTCTATAAAGACATTTAAGTGTCAAAATATGTAAGTCGACAGATATCTAGTCTGAGCAGGTATTATATATAATGAGTGGGAAATAGGGGGGTATAAGTGAAACATAAATATATTCACTAAATATACATATAGAGGTATGTGTAAATACGTTAAGCGTAAACGTCTATGATAGATAAGGTTTGTAAAATGCAAAGAAACCCTGTTTATAGAATCTTCACCCCCCCCCCCCCCCCGAAACACCTCTCTATTGAAGATACAAAAGCGCTTTCAAAAGCTGCCTCTTCCCTGTTCTCCTTTTCCACCTTTTCCCATCCTGATTGGGGGCCAGTTCCCCCAACAGGGACTTTCCCCTGCAGGGCCGTGCACACAGAGCGGGACCTGCTGCCACGGCATAAAAACACCACAAAACCCCTAATTTGGGGCCTGCAAGGGGTGGGGAAAAAGAAAACCCGCATTTTTTGGGGAAAAATACCCAACTTGGAGCTCCCGGGAAAGCCAAATCCACCAGGATTTGGGCAGCCGGAAAGCAAAAAAACCCCCATTTTCATGCACAAAACGAAAAAGCAAAAATCGCCAATTTTTGTTGTGAAAAAGCGTTGAAAAACCTCCAAGTGGAATATTTTGGAAAAGGAAAAAACCCCAGTTTTGATATTATAGAAAAGCAAAAAACCCCCCGATTTGGGGAAGCTTTGGGGTGAAACACCAGCCATTTGAGGGGCCCGGACCCCTGGGGTGCTGCCTGCCCCGCCAACCTGCCCGTTGCCCCCCGCCCAAACTCTGGCACCCCCCTCCTGCTCCCCCGCCCCCCGCTCCCACCCCGCTCGCCCTCCTCCTGCGTTTTGGGTTTGTGCTGAAAACGGCGTCGGTGACGCGGGGCTGCGTGAGTTCCCGCTGCGCAGCGCTTGCACGGCGCCGGGGGCTGTGCTGCCCCTCGCCCCGCCCTGCCGGCGAGCGGGCTGGGGGTGCGCGAGGGCCTGGGAGGGGGCACCGCTGGGAGAGCTGACCCCGGCGGACCCAGGGGATGTTCCAGACACTATGACGTCAGGAAATAAAACTCGGGGGGCGGTTGGCGGGGGGGCCGCTGCTGGGCTGCGGCTGGCTGGGCATCGGGCGGTTGGCGGCGAGCCCTTGTTTTCGTTTGTACCGCTTGTCTGTCTGGGGTTTTTCTCTCTGTTGTTTGGGGTTTTTTTCCCCCCCTCCTTTCCCTTACAAGTGGAGTTTTTTCACTTTTGCCCTTCCAATTCTCTCCCCCCTCCCGCTGAGGGGGCAGCGAGTGAGCGGTTGTGTGGTGCTGAGTTGCGGGCTGGGATTCGACCACGGCACAAGGTGAGTGGCAAGCCCTGCCTGGCTAAACGCTTTAGGCTGCCCGCGTTATTCCTGCCATCTTGCGAGGCCCTCCTTGTTCTTTCCTGCTGCTTTCAAGTGCCTTGTGCTCCAGCAGCAGGCTGGGAAGGAGGGTTGTGGCAGGAGCGGCGGCACCCCGTGACTCCTTCTCGGGCTGTGAGCTTCGCCCCGCGTGTGGGCTGCCGAGGATCGTGGGCTCTGCAGGGGCCACAGGCAGCCCGCAGAGCTTGAGGCCGAGCCGTTCCTTTCCCCCTGTGAGCATCTGGGGAGGGGGACTGGGGGGGCTGCGGACCCCCGAGGGGGCCGAGGAGTGGGGCTGTGCATCCCGGGGGGGCCGGGGGGGGCTGCGAGCCCTAGGGGGTCGGGGAGAGGGGCTGGAGGACTTCCGGACCATAGAGTCCAGACCAGAGAGTATAGCTGGAGGACTCCCGGACCATAGAGATGGCGGACTGCCGGGCCAGAGAGTATACCTGGAGGACTTCCGGACCATAGAGACGGAGGTCCAGACGCATAGAATGTACCTGGGGGACTTCCGCACCATAGAGGAAAATGTGCGGCCTAGAGAGTACAGCTGGAGGACTGCCGGACCATCGAGACGGTCGTCCGGACCGGAGAGGGCACGTGGGGAACTTCCGGACCATAGAGAGCAAAGTCCGGCCTAGAGAGTACCCCCTGGAGGACTGCCGGACCATAGAGAGCAAAGTCCGGCCTAGAGAGTACCCCCTGGAGGACTGCCGGACCATAGAGAGCAAAGTCCGGCCTAGAGAGTACCCCCGGAGGACTCCCGGACCATAGAGACGGGAGCTGGACCAGAGAGTATCCCCGGAGGGCTGCCGGACCATAGAGAGCAAAGTCCGGCCTAGAGAGTACCCCCTGGAGGACTGCCGGACCATAGAGAGCAGAGTCCGGCCTAGAGAGTACCCCCTGGAGGACTGCCGGACCATAGAGAGCAGAGTCCGGCCTAGAGAGTACCCCCGGAGGACTGCCGGACCATAGAGAGCAGAGTCCGGCCTAGAGAGTACCCCCTGGAGGACTGCCGGACCATAGAGAGCAAAGTCCGGCCTAGAGAGTACGCCCGGAGGACTGCCGGACCATAGAGAGCAAAGTCCGGCCTAGAGCGTACGCCCGGAGGACTGCCGGACCATAGAGAGCAAAGTCCGGCCTAGAGCGTACGCCTGGAGGACTGCCGGACCATAGAGAGCAAAGTCCGGCCTAGAGAGTACGCCCGGAGGACTGCCGGACCATAGAGAGCAAAGTCCGGCCTAGAGAGTACCCCCGGAGGACTGCCGGACCATAGAGAGCAAAGTCCGGCCTAGAGAGTACTCCTGGAGGAACGCCGGATCATAGAGACGGACGTCCAGACCAGAGAGTACACCTGGAGGACTCCCGGACCATCGAGATCAAGGTCCCCCAAGGAGCTGGGGAGTGGGGCTGTGGGTCCTGGCGGGACTTGAGAGTGGGGCTCCCAGGGGGCTGGAAAATGGTGTGGTCGGGTGCTGTGAGCTCCGGGGGTCCTGGGGCTGGGAAGTGCTTGCAAACGCTGGGGAGGGGCTGCGAGCCGTGCGCATGCGCGGTCCCCGGGGCGCCGTGCGCATGCGCGGTCCCCGGGGAGCCGTGCGCATGCCCGGTCCCCGGGGCGCCGTGCGCATGCGCGGTCCCGGGTGGGGACTACAACTCCCGGCGTGCCTCGCGCGGGCGGTCCGGTGGAGCCGCGCGCTGATTGGTTGCGGACGGTATTCCAACGGGCCGCGCGGCGGGCTCTGCACCGAGGCGGCGGCGCAGCGTGAGTGTGAGGGGCCGCGGGCCCGGGGAGCGGGGCTGTGGCGGGGGGGGGGGCGGTTCTGCAGGCTCCGGGGACAGGGTCTGGGGGGGCTCCGGGCGGGGGAGGGGCTGTGAGCATCTGAGGAGTGGGGAGTTGGGGGGGGGGCTGCGTGCCCTAGGGGGGCCGCGCAGTGGGCCGGGGCGGGGGGGGCCGGCGGGCGGGGGGGGGGGGGGGGGGCGCTTTGTGCAAACAGATCCTCCCTGCGAGTCCCCACTGTCGCCCCGTGGGGCCGGGGACCCCCCAGCCCTCCCTGCAGGCAGACTGGGGGCTTCGCGGGCCGAGTCGAGGGAGGAGCTGCTGGAGAGAGGGCTTAGAAACGGCCTTCTGCCCCGAAACTCCTGCAGCATTTGAAGGGGAGGGACAGGTCCACCCCAGGGCCCCAAGGGGAAGACCTCGGAGCAGGGACCTGGGGTTGTTCCAGGAGCAAAAGCTGGTCCCAGCCAGCTCGCCTCTGCTCCCCCGGCACCGGGATCGGACCTTTCAGCCCCGTTTCTGCCCGAAGCATCACGCAAGCGCTTGCCCTCCCCGGGGTCACCTTTGGGACTTGAGAAGAGGCGCAGCAGCTGGGTTTTTGGGCTCAGAAATGGGCGCTAAGTGAGCTGGTTTGGGGGCCTAAAGCAGAAGCCGGTTTGGCCGTTTGTGCGGGGGGGTGGGAGGGCATTGGGGGCTGCAGGGGAAAGCAGGGGGTGGGCAGGGTGCGTGGACCCTCTCGGGGGGGGGGGCGGGTCTGGTCCTGCTGCACCCCGAAGTGCGGGAGGCCGGCATGCACCAGGCCCAACTCAACGTCTGCGGTGGTCTCTGGGGGGAAGAGGCGGTCTCTGCTTTTCAGACCCCGCACGCCCTCTTCGAGTCCAGCTCTTGCTTGTCGACTGCTTAGAATAGTTATTAACTAATTAGTCGTACAAACTCATTAATGCTTATACAATGTCCAACTATGATATTTAATCCTAATAGTCGAGTTTTGACGGCGGTTGGTTTACGACCTTGTCAAAAGCCCAGGCTGTTGCAAATAGCTGGAGCTTGTAAGGAGAAGGAGCTGAAATCAACGGTGCAGAGCTGGAGCTTCGATTAGCCAGAACCGTAGCAAGCAGGAGCTGGAACGAGACGAGGTGTCCGCTGTCTGGGGCATGCCTTAGCCAGAGGCAAAATTACCAGCAGCTGTAACGAGCGGGAGCTGCGATTCGCTGCAGTGTCTGTTTGCCGGAGCATCCGTCGGCCAGACTGCACTCCCAGCACGGCTGAAGAGCAGCCAGGCGCAGGCAGGGCTGTCCCCGGCAAGGCGCTCCGAGCGGCAGGGAGGCGAGTTGTCCTTCTGCCAGCGGGGAGCCCGGCCTCTTCCCTCGGGGATTAAATCCACGCCACGCGTGGATCCGCTCTCTTTGCGTGGAGGGCCTCTCCCGGTCCCGTTCCCGAGGGCTGAAGTGAGGTGGGGGTCCCCCGGCTCTCCCCGGGGGGCAGGCGGCAGCACGAGGCGGTGGTGTCTCCCCGGTACCCGGCAAAGGGGAGCGAAACCGGCCGGCTGGAGCTCCGGGGGTGCACAGCCCGGCCCCGCACGGCAGAATCCTTCCCTGGGTTTTCACCGTTGGCTGGGTGTGACAAACAGGTTCATTTTGTGCCTCCTCTTTTCCCAGCGTCACCTTCTGCGTCACGTGAAGAAAATCCTGCGTGGCTGATGCCGCTTGCTGCTCAGGTAATGGCACGTGGGGGGCCGGGGGAGCGGGGAGAAACATTGGCGCGTGCAAGGACGCTGCAGGTGCTCCACGTCAAACCCAGGGAAAAGGCAAATTTGTGCCGGTGCAGAAAAGCTGATGAACAGTTGCCGTTAACAGAGCGCGCGTGCCTCGTTCCCGCATCGGTCCCTGGGTAGTTACGAGCGTTTTCCTTTCAGGGAAAAGAATGAGCTTTCGCCTACGATAAATTAAGAGCTGCCTGTGACCTTCTTTAGGGTCAAGTGTTTCTCTTCTGTTTGTTCGTACTGATTTTACGGGCAGGTTGGAAAGAGCCTTTTATTTTTACCTGCGTAACTCAATTTGTAGTACTACGTGGTGTCAGGAGAGTGAATTTTGGAGCACCCAGGTACTACTAGAAACGTAATGAATGAGACACGATGGAAGCTGATATTTCAACTTGATTTTTACGTGATTTTTTTTTCATTAGAGCGTCGATGGCACGTTGTCCTGTGGCTCAATCCACGTTCTGTTCAGTGGAGTCTTCAATCTAGCACTTTGAAGGACAAAAGTTGGTCCTTCCAAAAAAGGGCTAGTCGTTCATAGGATGGAGGTATAGACTTGGAGAGCCGCTTAAGTACGTGATCAGAATTGAAGCCAAATGCCGCTTCACGTTGCTGCTGTTGGTCTTCACTTTCATTAGTTCTCCCGCTGCTCCGTCATGGTTGGGAGCTCTGAATCATCCTTTTTTTCACTCCCTAACGCATTTTTCTCCCCAAGGAGAGGCTACGTTTAAAAGCTACTTAGTTTCCTCACAAATGCATTGGTCAGTAAAATGGAGTTATGATGCTTGGAACCACACAAATGACACCAGTCTTACAGATCTGGACTATTTCTGAACACGTGTTCATCGCGTGCAGATGTCATCGGGATACGGATCATCTGCACTTTGTGCTCTGTCGAGACGATCAGCTGAGACAGGGACGAGCTCCAAAAGAAAAGAAAGGTACAACGTCAAAGTTTTGTTTTGTTGTTGGTTTTTGTGTTTGTGTGTTTTGGGGTTTTTTTTCTTTGGTTTTTTGTTTGTTTGTTTGTTTGTTTTTCCTTAAGAGTGCGATGTTGACTGGTGGCAGCCTGCAGAGCTCTCTTGCTGCCTGACCTCTCCTTTCCTTCTCTGTCGCTCCTCTTTCGTGGCTGTCATTTTCACTCGGGTAGTTTTAGAAGAGCGATTTAGTTCCTCGCCTGTGTAAACGCGCTGGTAATAGCTGGAAGGTAAATGCTTGAACCAGTAGCGAATAACTTGGCTACAAGTAGAATTTCTGAAGGAAGAACAACGACAACAGGAAGCAAGTAGCGAGTTACCCCAGATTTGCGTGCGTCAAACACGTCAAAGTCTTACTGCCAAGCGTTGTTTGGCAACGTGCTCCAAATGTTTTAAAACAACTGCGGTTTTCAAAGATCTCGACTGTTTGGAGAAACGGCCTGGAAAAAAGGATTCCTCTTTCGCAGCGAGTTTGCGAGGACGGATGGGTTGCCGTACTCTTTAACAAAAATACTCCACTTGGGACGTATCGGGTGAGGAAATCGCGGCTCTACTTAGGCTTGAGAAAACGTACGTAGGTACCTGTGCCCGTCACCTGCGCGTCTCTAGGAAAGCGAGTTCTAGCGAAACTAAAGCTGCCGATGAGCCAAAAAAAAGGCACGGTTGTCTAAAACGTGCAGAAGTTCTAGTGGCCTGTCTCAACAACTGCACCAAAGACGATGCCAAATACTTTCTCCTCCACTCAGTTGTTCTCTTCGCGGCAAAAGAAGCTTTGTGCTAAACGTTGTTTGTTTTTTTTTTCCTTTCCTCTCAGCAGAACGTCAACTGCCGTGAAAGTACGAGACAGATGGAAAGGATCCGTAGTGGTCTGCAAGTACAAGGTAGGCCTGTGATACGTGTCTGCATTTTTCCTAAGGTGCTTGTAGCACGGACTTTACAGTTAACACGAGGAACGTGGCAGCTCTCCTTCTATGTGATTTTTTAATGTGAAATATTTTAACGCCAATACTAAAAATAAAGGAGGTCTGTTCTGGAGCGTGGTACGCCTATGCAAAGCTTGCTGCCCTCCGTCTGTTTTCTCTTCCTGCAAGCACGGTCTTCTGTTTCTGTGCGCTTGCTATGAAAGGGTGCTGTGAAAATAACGTTGGACTAGAAGAGGAAAGGAACCGTTTGTAAGAGTTGGGATGTTCGGGAGAAACAGGCTTTGTTTTCACGATAAAAGCTTTAGGCTTTTTCAGTCAGTCAGTGTTTAAAATGCCTTACAGGAGCACTCGAACACCTTACTGAGATGCTAGCATCTGTGCTAAAAGCAATCAAGGTCAAAGAAGAGGCGCGGACAACACGGGACAAATCGGTGTCGCTTCGGTGCGTTTTCCAGGCTTTCCCGAGAAGCGGTAGCAGCCTCGTAACTAGCGACAGAGAGTCCTGATGTGGTTTTGGTGAGTTACTGCTTCTGTCGCGTCCTTTTTCCTTAACCTGCAGCGCGTAATTTTGACTTTGGTTGGAAAGAGATTTTCCAGAATGGAAATCTTTCTCGTTCAAAGGAGTTGCCTTTTACGAACTTCCCATCAGAATGGATCTTCAGAGATGACGTGCTCGGCAGTAGAAGTCATCCGCAAGGAGACTTTTCGCTCTCTCTCTCTGGAAAAAAAAAAAAAGGGGTAAGCCGATTTCCTTGCACAGACCCAAGCGCAGTACGTCTTCCGATAGTCGACGTACGGCTGATCTTTGGTTCTCGGGTGTAACGGTCGAGAGATCGTAAAGACGCGTTCCTCCGCACGCTCGGCTACGGCCAACAGCGTTGGCAAACCTGCCAGTCCTTTTTGGTAGCCTGATGTATTGCAGCACTGGGGATTTGATATTCCCCACCGCCTGCTCCCACCCCCCCACCCCCCCACCCCCAAAAAAAAAGAGTAAAACCATACGGGAGATCTCTTATCTCACTGATTTTTCTATCGTAAATGAAATTTTAAAAAGAAAGTTAAAATTGTATAACTTCCAAACTGACTTGCGTTGTTTAAACTGCAACTGCCAAATAGCCGTAGCGTATAATTTATTAGGTGTGCTTAAGCAGTTGGGTAGTTGCTCTAAACGTTTCAAAAGAGAGGCAACTGAACGTTACGGGCTTTTTTCCCGATCTTTTGGCAGAGCGCTCTGAAGTCCTTTATTTCTGTCTCGCTTTCGACGGCGCCTTTCCCCGGCAGTTCGGTAGCATCGGTCTCGGCGCCGCTCCTAGTCACGTAACGCACGCAAAACCCCTGGTCAAACGATAGCTGTGTAGTTTGGAGGTAGATAATTTAACGGCATGAATTCACAGCTACGCAATTTCAATTAACGCAAAAGGAAAATGAAATACTTTTACGGTATAAGCCTTCTCATTGTACGTATGCTAAAAAGGTGCGCGTACGTTTACATAAAGTGAATTGCTGAGATTTGTTCTTTCTTTTTCATTTTACTCTTCAAAGTTTTACGCTTCACTTTCAGCTTTATCGGCCAAGCGAGCGAGATGCGCAGCAGCAGCAGCAGCGCAAGGGCTGGAGCTGTGGCGGCGGATCCGTGAGCGTAGATGCTGATTACGGCGCGCCCTTGTCCTGCAGCCTCACGGGGTTATCTCCCGGCAGCGGTGCTGTAAGGAAGGGACGGGGCGTTTTCCGACACCAGCGAGAGCGTTTACTTCTCTGCGAAGGACGCGTTCAGAATCGCGTCAATTAGTCCTCACGCGGATTTTAAGCGTTCGAATCGCTCGAGCTTTTAAAGGCCGCGTTGTATTTCGAGCTGACCCGTTGTCGTGGTTTAACCCGGCAGGCAGCCAAATACCACGCAGCCGCTCACTCACTCCCCCCACCCCCAGCGGGACGGGGAGAGAATCGGAAGGGTAAGAGTGAGGAAAAACTCGTGGGTTGAGGTAAAGACAGTTTAATAGAACAGGGAAAAAAAGGGAAAATAATGATGATAATGATAAAATATACAAAATGAGTGATGCACAATGAAGTTGCTCACCACCCGCGCTGACCGATAACCAAGTAGTGATCGGTACTTCCTGGATCACGCCTACCCTTCATATACTGAGCATGACGTCACATGGTATGGAATACCCCGTTGGCCAGCTGGGCTGGCTGTCCTGGCTGTGTTCCCTCCCACCTTGTGTACCTAGCTCAGTCAGTAGGCACGGGAGCTGTCCTTGGACTAGGAGGGCACTTAGCAACAACTGAAAACATCAGGGTGTTATCAACGTTCTCCTCCTACTAAATCCAAAACACAGCACTAGGAAGAAATTTAACCCTATCCCAGCCGAAACCAGGACACCCGTTTGCCTGGCACCCTCCTTTAGCTCGACTGCTACCCTCTCCCTTGTCCTGACCGAATTCCGCTGCTGCCTTCGGTGCTGTTTTTTTAACGTGCTGAAATATCCGTTGGGATTTTTGTTTTTCAGATGCCTCGCTGTAAGCGTCCCGTGGTGCTCAGGAGAGACCCCCGGCCCGGGTTTGCCTGCCGGTCGTTGGGCGTGCTGAGGGTAAGGGGCCGGCTGCCAGCCTGCGGGACGGGGGCTAAGGGGGGGCTGCAAGCGTTTGGGGGGGCTGCCCCTCCTTTATCTTTCTAGCGGAGCCCCCCTTTTTGGCGGGGGTGCGTGCGTACATACGCCAACGGCATTATTGACGTAACGAGCCGCCGGTTGGGGCCGTTTCCCTCCTGTTGTGCCTTTTTGGGGGCTGAATAAAAAGGGGGGTTTGGGGGCCTGGAGGGGTGATGATGTCATTTGGGGCACCCCAACATCACCGGCGGGCTGATGATGCCGTGGAGGAGCAGGTGAGTGGGGAAGGGGGGGTCGTCCCCCCCCCCCCCCAAAAAGGGGGTCACAGCCCCAAAATGCCTGATAATTCCTGGGGGGGTTCAAAAATTTTTAAAAAACTGTAAATCTATCTGTGAGGCCTCGAAATAGAGAAAAATCTCTCCTTGTTCTATATATGGAAAAATAATATTCCTTTATACGTATACAAGGATTTCAAAATAGGAACCTATACCTGCCCTATTATATAAAGGATTTTAGAGCAGAAAAAAATTCGGAAGACGTATATAGGGTTTTAAAATACAAAAAGAACTCATGTCTATATAAATTAAAAAAGAAAGCGCTTCCAAATGCAAAAGGGATGATATATTTTATGTATGAAGGAATTGAAAATAGAAAAAAGTCTGAATAGATACCGCTGTCTACACTCACTACGTGTTATGTAGAGAGCCTAAATAGGCATTGTATGTAATCTAAGAGATGATCTATAAGTGTAAATAGGTATCTAAGTCTAAAATCTAAGTCTATAAAGAGATAAGTGTAAATATACGTAAGTTTAAATAGAGAAGTCTATAAAGACATTTAAGTGTCAAAATATGTAAGTCGACAGATATCTAGTCTGAGCAGGTATTATATATAATGAGTGGGAAATAGGGGGGTATAAGTGAAACATAAATATATTCACTAAATATACATATAGAGGTATGTGTAAATACGTTAAGCGTAAACGTCTATGATAGATAAGGTTTGTAAAATGCAAAGAAACCCTGTTTATAGAATCTTCACCCCCCCCCCCCCCCGAAACACCTCTCTATTGAAGATACAAAAGCGCTTTCAAAAGCTGCCTCTTCCCTGTTCTCCTTTTCCACCTTTTCCCATCCTGATTGGGGGCCAGTTCCCCCAACAGGGACTTTCCCCTGCAGGGCCGTGCACACAGAGCGGGACCTGCTGCCACGGCATAAAAACACCACAAAACCCCTAATTTGGGGCCTGCAAGGGGTGGGGAAAAAGAAAACCCGCATTTTTTGGGGAAAAATACCCAACTTGGAGCTCCCGGGAAAGCCAAATCCACCAGGATTTGGGCAGCCGGAAAGCAAAAAAACCCCCATTTTCATGCACAAAACGAAAAAGCAAAAATCGCCAATTTTTGTTGTGAAAAAGCGTTGAAAAACCTCCAAGTGGAATATTTTGGAAAAGGAAAAAACCCCAGTTTTGATATTATAGAAAAGCAAAAAACCCCCCGATTTGGGGAAGCTTTGGGGTGAAACACCAGCCATTTGAGGGGCCCGGACCCCTGGGGTGCTGCCTGCCCCGCCAACCTGCCCGTTGCCCCCCGCCCAAACTCTGGCACCCCCCTCCTGCTCCCCCGCCCCCCGCTCCCACCCCGCTCGCCCTCCTCCTGCGTTTTGGGTTTGTGCTGAAAACGGCGTCGGTGACGCGGGGCTGCGTGAGTTCCCGCTGCGCAGCGCTTGCACGGCGCCGGGGGCTGTGCTGCCCCTCGCCCCGCCCTGCCGGCGAGCGGGCTGGGGGTGCGCGAGGGCCTGGGAGGGGGCACCGCTGGGAGAGCTGACCCCGGCGGACCCAGGGGATGTTCCAGACACTATGACGTCAGGAAATAAAACTCGGGGGGCGGTTGGCGGGGGGGCCGCTGCTGGGCTGCGGCTGGCTGGGCATCGGGCGGTTGGCGGCGAGCCCTTGTTTTCGTTTGTACCGCTTGTCTGTCTGGGGTTTTTCTCTCTGTTGTTTGGGGTTTTTTTCCCCCCCTCCTTTCCCTTACAAGTGGAGTTTTTTCACTTTTGCCCTTCCAATTCTCTCCCCCCTCCCGCTGAGGGGGCAGCGAGTGAGCGGTTGTGTGGTGCTGAGTTGCGGGCTGGGATTCGACCACGGCACAAGGTGAGTGGCAAGCCCTGCCTGGCTAAACGCTTTAGGCTGCCCGCGTTATTCCTGCCATCTTGCGAGGCCCTCCTTGTTCTTTCCTGCTGCTTTCAAGTGCCTTGTGCTCCAGCAGCAGGCTGGGAAGGAGGGTTGTGGCAGGAGCGGCGGCACCCCGTGACTCCTTCTCGGGCTGTGAGCTTCGCCCCGCGTGTGGGCTGCCGAGGATCGTGGGCTCTGCAGGGGCCACAGGCAGCCCGCAGAGCTTGAGGCCGAGCCGTTCCTTTCCCCCTGTGAGCATCTGGGGAGGGGGACTGGGGGGGCTGCGGACCCCCGAGGGGGCCGAGGAGTGGGGCTGTGCATCCCGGGGGGGCCGGGGGGGGCTGCGAGCCCTAGGGGGTCGGGGAGAGGGGCTGGAGGACTTCCGGACCATAGAGTCCAGACCAGAGAGTATAGCTGGAGGACTCCCGGACCATAGAGATGGCGGACTGCCGGGCCAGAGAGTATACCTGGAGGACTTCCGGACCATAGAGACGGAGGTCCAGACGCATAGAATGTACCTGGGGGACTTCCGCACCATAGAGGAAAATGTGCGGCCTAGAGAGTACAGCTGGAGGACTGCCGGACCATCGAGACGGTCGTCCGGACCGGAGAGGGCACGTGGGGAACTTCCGGACCATAGAGAGCAAAGTCCGGCCTAGAGAGTACCCCCTGGAGGACTGCCGGACCATAGAGAGCAAAGTCCGGCCTAGAGAGTACCCCCTGGAGGACTGCCGGACCATAGAGAGCAGAGTCCGGCCTAGAGAGTACCCCCTGGAGGACTGCCGGACCATAGAGAGCAAAGTCCGGCCTAGAGAGTACCCCCGGAGGACTCCCGGACCATAGAGACGGGAGCTGGACCAGAGAGTACCCCCGGAGGGCTGCCGGACCATAGAGAGCAAAGTCCGGCCTAGAGAGTACCCCCTGGAGGACTGCCGGACCATAGAGAGCAAAGTCCGGCCTAGAGAGTACCCCCTGGAGGACTGCCGGACCATAGAGAGCAGAGTCCGGCCTAGAGAGTACCCCCTGGAGGACTGCCGGACCATAGAGAGCAGAGTCCGGCCTAGAGAGTACCCCCTGGAGGACTGCCGGACCATAGAGAGCAGAGTCCGGCCTAGAGAGTACCCCCTGGAGGACTGCCGGACCATAGAGAGCAAAGTCCGGCCTAGAGAGTACCCCCGGAGGACTCCCGGACCATAGAGACGGGAGCTGGACCAGAGAGTACCCCCGGAGGACTGCCGGACCATAGAGACGGGAGCTGGACCAGAGAGTATCCCCGGAGGGCTGCCGGACCATAGAGAGCAAAGTCCGGCCTAGAGAGTACCCCCTGGAGGACTGCCGGACCATAGAGAGCAGAGTCCGGCCTAGAGAGTACCCCCTGGAGGACTGCCGGACCATAGAGAGCAGAGTCCGGCCTAGAGAGTACCCCCTGGAGGACTGCCGGACCATAGAGAGCAGAGTCCGGCCTAGAGAGTACCCCCTGGAGGACTGCCGGACCATAGAGAGCAAAGTCCGGCCTAGAGAGTACGCCCGGAGGACTGCCGGACCATAGAGAGCAAAGTCCGGCCTAGAGCGTACGCCTGGAGGACTGCCGGACCATAGAGAGCAAAGTCCGGCCTAGAGAGTACGCCCGGAGGACTGCCGGACCATAGAGAGCAAAGTCCGGCCTAGAGAGTACCCCCGGAGGACTGCCGGACCATAGAGAGCAAAGTCCGGCCTAGAGAGTACTCCTGGAGGAACGCCGGATCATAGAGACGGACGTCCAGACCAGAGAGTACACCTGGAGGACTCCCGGACCATCGAGATCAAGGTCCCCCAAGGAGCTGGGGAGTGGGGCTGTGGGTCCTGGCGGGACTTGAGAGTGGGGCTCCCAGGGGGCTGGAAAATGGTGTGGTCGGGTGCTGTGAGCTCCGGGGGTCCTGGGGCTGGGAAGTGCTTGCAAACGCTGGGGAGGGGCTGCGAGCCGTGCGCATGCGCGGTCCCCGGGGCGCCGTGCGCATGCGCGGTCCCCGGGGAGCCGTGCGCATGCCCGGTCCCCGGGGCGCCGTGCGCATGCGCGGTCCCGGGTGGGGACTACAACTCCCGGCGTGCCTCGCGCGGGCGGTCCGGTGGAGCCGCGCGCTGATTGGTTGCGGACGGTATTCCAACGGGCCGCGCGGCGGGCTCTGCACCGAGGCGGCGGCGCAGCGTGAGTGTGAGGGGCCGCGGGCCCGGGGAGCGGGGCTGTGGCGGGGGGGGGGGCGGTTCTGCAGGCTCCGGGGACAGGGTCTGGGGGGGCTCCAGGCGGGGGAGGGGCTGTGAGCATCTGGGGAGTGGGGAGTTGGGGGGGGGGCTGCGTGCCCTAGGGGGGCCGCGCAGTGGGCCGGGGCGGGGGGGGCCGGCGGGCGGGGGGGGGGGGGGGGGGCGCTTTGTGCAAACAGATCCTCCCTGCGAGTCCCCACTGTCGCCCCGTGGGGCCGGGGACCCCCCAGCCCTCCCTGCAGGCAGACTGGGGGCTTCGCGGGCCGAGTCGAGGGAGGAGCTGCTGGAGAGAGGGCTTAGAAACGGCCTTCTGCCCCGAAACTCCTGCAGCATTTGAAGGGGAGGGACAGGTCCACCCCAGGGCCCCAAGGGGAAGACCTCGGAGCAGGGACCTGGGGTTGTTCCAGGAGCAAAAGCTGGTCCCAGCCAGCTCGCCTCTGCTCCCCCGGCACCGGGATCGGACCTTTCAGCCCCGTTTCTGCCCGAAGCATCACGCAAGCGCTTGCCCTCCCCGGGGTCACCTTTGGGACTTGAGAAGAGGCGCAGCAGCTGGGTTTTTGGGCTCAGAAATGGGCGCTAAGTGAGCTGGTTTGGGGGCCTAAAGCAGAAGCCGGTTTGGCCGTTTGTGCGGGGGGGTGGGAGGGCATTGGGGGCTGCAGGGGAAAGCAGGGGGTGGGCAGGGTGCGTGGACCCTCTCGGGGGGGGGGGCGGGTCTGGTCCTGCTGCACCCCGAAGTGCGGGAGGCCGGCATGCACCAGGCCCAACTCAACGTCTGCGGTGGTCTCTGGGGGGAAGAGGCGGTCTCTGCTTTTCAGACCCCGCACGCCCTCTTCGAGTCCAGCTCTTGCTTGTCGACTGCTTAGAATAGTTATTAACTAATTAGTCGTACAAACTCATTAATGCTTATACAATGTCCAACTATGATATTTAATCCTAATAGTCGAGTTTTGACGGCGGTTGGTTTACGACCTTGTCAAAAGCCCAGGCTGTTGCAAATAGCTGGAGCTTGTAAGGAGAAGGAGCTGAAATCAACGGTGCAGAGCTGGAGCTTCGATTAGCCAGAACCGTAGCAAGCAGGAGCTGGAACGAGACGAGGTGTCCGCTGTCTGGGGCATGCCTTAGCCAGAGGCAAAATTACCAGCAGCTGTAACGAGCGGGAGCTGCGATTCGCTGCAGTGTCTGTTTGCCGGAGCATCCGTCGGCCAGACTGCACTCCCAGCACGGCTGAAGAGCAGCCAGGCGCAGGCAGGGCTGTCCCCGGCAAGGCGCTCCGAGCGGCAGGGAGGCGAGTTGTCCTTCTGCCAGCGGGGAGCCCGGCCTCTTCCCTCGGGGATTAAATCCACGCCACGCGTGGATCCGCTCTCTTTGCGTGGAGGGCCTCTCCCGGTCCCGTTCCCGAGGGCTGAAGTGAGGTGGGGGTCCCCCGGCTCTCCCCGGGGGGCAGGCGGCAGCACGAGGCGGCGGTGTCTCCCCGGTACCCGGCAAAGGGGAGCGAAACCGGCCGGCTGGAGCTCCGGGGGTGCACAGCCCGGCCCCGCACGGCAGAATCCTTCCCTGGGTTTTCACCGTTGGCTGGGTGTGACAAACAGGTTCATTTTGCGCCTCCTCTTTTCCCAGCGTCACCTTCTGCGTCACGTGAAGAAAATCCTGCGTGGCTGATGCCGCTTGCTGCTCAGGTAATGGCACGTGGGGGGCCGGGGGAGCGGGGAGAAACATTGGCGCGTTCAAGGACGCTGCAGGTGCTCCACGTCAAACCCAGGGAAAAGGCAAATTTGTGCCGGTGCAGAAAAGCTGATGAACAGTTGCCGTTAACAGAGCGCGCGTGCCTCGTTCCCGCATCGGTCCCTGGGTAGTTACGAGCGTTTTCCTTTCAGGGAAAAGAATGAGCTTTCGCCTACGATAAATTAAGAGCTGCCTGTGACCTTCTTTAGGGTCAAGTGTTTCTCTTCTGTTTGTTCGTACTGATTTTACGGGCAGGTTGGAAAGAGCCTTTTATTTTTACCTGCGTAACTCAATTTGTAGTACTACGTGGTGTCAGGAGAGTGAATTTTGGAGCACCCAGGTACTACTAGAAACGTAATGAATGAGACACGATGGAAGCTGATATTTCAACTTGATTTTTACGTGATTTTTTTTTCATTAGAGCGTCGATGGCACGTTGTCCTGTGGCTCAATCCACGTTCTGTTCAGTGGAGTCTTCAATCTAGCACTTTGAAGGACAAAAGTTGGTCCTTCCAAAAAAGGGCTAGTCGTTCATAGGATGGAGGTATAGACTTGGAGAGCCGCTTAAGTACGTGATCAGAATTGAAGCCAAATGCCGCTTCACGTTGCTGCTGTTGGTCTTCACTTTCATTAGTTCTCCCGCTGCTCCGTCATGGTTGGGAGCTCTGAATCATCCTTTTTTTCACTCCCTAACGCATTTTTCTCCCCAAGGAGAGGCTACGTTTAAAAGCTACTTAGTTTCCTCACAAATGCATTGGTCAGTAAAATGGAGTTATGATGCTTGGAACCACACAAATGACACCAGTCTTACAGATCTGGACTATTTCTGAACACGTGTTCATCGCGTGCAGATGTCATCGGGATACGGATCATCTGCACTTTGTGCTCTGTCGAGACGATCAGCTGAGACAGGGACGAGCTCCAAAAGAAAAGAAAGGTACAACGTCAAAGTTTTGTTTTGTTGTTGGTTTTTGTGTTTGTGTGTTTTGGGGTTTTTTTTCTTTGGTTTTTTGTTTGTTTGTTTGTTTGTTTTTCCTTAAGAGTGCGATGTTGACTGGTGGCAGCCTGCAGAGCTCTCTTGCTGCCTGACCTCTCCTTTCCTTCTCTGTCGCTCCTCTTTCGTGGCTGTCATTTTCACTCGGGTAGTTTTAGAAGAGCGATTTAGTTCCTCGCCTGTGTAAACGCGCTGGTAATAGCTGGAAGGTAAATGCTTGAACCAGTAGCGAATAACTTGGCTACAAGTAGAATTTCTGAAGGAAGAACAACGACAACAGGAAGCAAGTAGCGAGTTACCCCAGATTTGCGTGCGTCAAACACGTCAAAGTCTTACTGCCAAGCGTTGTTTGGCAACGTGCTCCAAATGTTTTAAAACAACTGCGGTTTTCAAAGATCTCGACTGTTTGGAGAAACGGCCTGGAAAAAAGGATTCCTCTTTCGCAGCGAGTTTGCGAGGACGGATGGGTTGCCGTACTCTTTAACAAAAATACTCCACTTGGGACGTATCGGGTGAGGAAATCGCGGCTCTACTTAGGCTTGAGAAAACGTACGTAGGTACCTGTGCCCGTCACCTGCGCGTCTCTAGGAAAGCGAGTTCTAGCGAAACTAAAGCTGCCGATGAGCCAAAAAAAAGGCACGGTTGTCTAAAACGTGCAGAAGTTCTAGTGGCCTGTCTCAACAACTGCACCAAAGACGATGCCAAATACTTTCTCCTCCACTCAGTTGTTCTCTTCGCGGCAAAAGAAGCTTTGTGCTAAACGTTGTTTGTTTTTTTTTTCCTTTCCTCTCAGCAGAACGTCAACTGCCGTGAAAGTACGAGACAGATGGAAAGGATCCGTAGTGGTCTGCAAGTACAAGGTAGGCCTGTGATACGTGTCTGCATTTTTCCTAAGGTGCTTGTAGCACGGACTTTACAGTTAACACGAGGAACGTGGCAGCTCTCCTTCTATGTGATTTTTTAATGTGAAATATTTTAACGCCAATACTAAAAATAAAGGAGGTCTGTTCTGGAGCGTGGTACGCCTATGCAAAGCTTGCTGCCCTCCGTCTGTTTTCTCTTCCTGCAAGCACGGTCTTCTGTTTCTGTGCGCTTGCTATGAAAGGGTGCTGTGAAAATAACGTTGGACTAGAAGAGGAAAGGAACCGTTTGTAAGAGTTGGGATGTTCGGGAGAAACAGGCTTTGTTTTCACGATAAAAGCTTTAGGCTTTTTCAGTCAGTCAGTGTTTAAAATGCCTTACAGGAGCACTCGAACACCTTACTGAGATGCTAGCATCTGTGCTAAAAGCAATCAAGGTCAAAGAAGAGGCGCGGACAACACGGGACAAATCGGTGTCGCTTCGGTGCGTTTTCCAGGCTTTCCCGAGAAGCGGTAGCAGCCTCGTAACTAGCGACAGAGAGTCCTGATGTGGTTTTGGTGAGTTACTGCTTCTATCGCGTCCTTTTTCCTTAACCTGCAGCGCGTAATTTTGACTTTGGTTGGAAAGAGATTTTCCAGAATGGAAATCTTTCTCGTTCAAAGGAGTTGCCTTTTACGAACTTCCCATCAGAATGGATCTTCAGAGATGACGTGCTCGGCAGTAGAAGTCATCCGCAAGGAGACTTTTCGCTCTCTCTCTCTGGAAAAAAAAAAAAAGGGGTAAGCCGATTTCCTTGCACAGACCCAAGCGCAGTACGTCTTCCGATAGTCGACGTACGGCTGATCTTTGGTTCTCGGGTGTAACGGTCGAGAGATCGTAAAGACGCGTTCCTCCGCACGCTCGGCTACGGCCAACAGCGTTAGCAAACCTGCCAGTCCTTTTTGGTAGCCTGATGTATTGCAGCACTGGGGATTTGATATTCCCCACCGCCTGCTCCCACCCCCCCACCCCCCCCCCCCCCCAAAAAAAAAGAGTAAAACCATACGGGAGATCTCTTATCTCACTGATTTTTCTATCGTAAATGAAATTTTAAAAAGAAAGTTAAAATTGTATAACTTCCAAACTGACTTGCGTTGTTTAAACTGCAACTGCCAAATAGCCGTAGCGTATAATTTATTAGGTGTGCTTAAGCAGTTGGGTAGTTGCTCTAAACGTTTCAAAAGAGAGGCAACTGAACGTTACGGGCTTTTTTCCCGATCTTTTGGCAGAGCGCTCTGAAGTCCTTTATTTCTGTCTCGCTTTCGACGGCGCCTTTCCCCGGCAGTTCGGTAGCATCGGTCTCGGCGCCGCTCCTAGTCACGTAACGCACGCAAAACCCCTGGTCAAACGATAGCTGTGTAGTTTGGAGGTAGATAATTTAACGGCATGAATTCACAGCTACGCAATTTCAATTAACGCAAAAGGAAAATGAAATACTTTTACGGTATAAGCCTTCTCATTGTACGTATGCTAAAAAGGTGCGCGTACGTTTACATAAAGTGAATTGCTGAGATTTGTTCTTTCTTTTTCATTTTACTCTTCAAAGTTTTACGCTTCACTTTCAGCTTTATCGGCCAAGCGAGCGAGATGCGCAGCAGCAGCAGCAGCGCAAGGGCTGGAGCTGTGGCGGCGGATCCGTGAGCGTAGATGCTGATTACGGCGCGCCCTTGTCCTGCAGCCTCACGGGGTTATCTCCCGGCAGCGGTGCTGTAAGGAAGGGACGGGGCGTTTTCCGACACCAGCGAGAGCGTTTACTTCTCTGCGAAGGACGCGTTCAGAATCGCGTCAATTAGTCCTCACGCGGATTTTAAGCGTTCGAATCGCTCGAGCTTTTAAAGGCCGCGTTGTATTTCGAGCTGACCCGTTGTCGTGGTTTAACCCGGCAGGCAGCCAAATACCACGCAGCCGCTCACTCACTCCCCCCACCCCCAGCGGGACGGGGAGAGAATCGGAAGGGTAAGAGTGAGGAAAAACTCGTGGGTTGAGGTAAAGACAGTTTAATAGAACAGGGAAAAAAAGGGAAAATAATGATGATAATGATAAAATATACAAAATGAGTGATGCACAATGAAGTTGCTCACCACCCGCGCTGACCGATAACCAAGTAGTGATCGGTACTTCCTGGATCACGCCTACCCTTCATATACTGAGCATGACGTCACATGGTATGGAATACCCCGTTGGCCAGCTGGGCTGGCTGTCCTGGCTGTGTTCCCTCCCACCTTGTGTACCTAGCTCAGTCAGTAGGCACGGGAGCTGTCCTTGGACTAGGAGGGCACTTAGCAACAACTGCAAACATCAGGGTGTTATCAACGTTCTCCTCCTACTAAATCCAAAACACAGCACTAGGAAGAAATTTAACCCTATCCCAGCCGAAACCAGGACACCCGTTTGCCTGGCACCCTCCTTTAGCTCGACTGCTACCCTCTCCCTTGTCCTGACCGAATTCCGCTGCTGCCTTCGGTGCTGTTTTTTTAACGTGCTGAAATATCCGTTGGGATTTTTGTTTTTCAGATGCCTCGCTGTAAGCGTCCCGTGGTGCTCAGGAGAGACCCCCGGCCCGGGTTTGCCTGCCGGTCGTTGGGCGTGCTGAGGGTAAGGGGCCGGCTGCCAGCCTGCGGGACGGGGGCTAAGGGGGGGCTGCAAGCGTTTGGGGGGGCTGCCCCTCCTTTATCTTTCTAGCGGAGCCCCCCTTTTTGGCGGGGGTGCGTGCGTACATACGCCAACGGCATTATTGACGTAACGAGCCGCCGGTTGGGGCCGTTTCCCTCCTGTTGTGCCTTTTTGGGGGCTGAATAAAAAGGGGGGTTTGGGGGCCTGGAGGGGTGATGATGTCATTTGGGGCACCCCAACATCACCGGCGGGCTGATGATGCCGTGGAGGAGCAGGTGAGTGGGGAAGGGGGGGTCGTCCCCCCCCCCCCCCAAAAAGGGGGTCACAGCCCCAAAATGCCTGATAATTCCTGGGGGGGTTCAAAAATTTTTAAAAAACTGTAAATCTATCTGTGAGGCCTCGAAATAGAGAAAAATCTCTCCTTGTTCTATATATGGAAAAATAATATTCCTTTATACGTATACAAGGATTTCAAAATAGGAACCTATACCTGCCCTATTATATAAAGGATTTTAGAGCAGAAAAAAATTCGGAAGACGTATATAGGGTTTTAAAATACAAAAAGAACTCATGTCTATATAAATTAAAAAAGAAAGCGCTTCCAAATGCAAAAGGGATGATATATTTTATGTATGAAGGAATTGAAAATAGAAAAAAGTCTGAATAGATACCGCTGTCTACACTCACTACGTGTTATGTAGAGAGCCTAAATAGGCATTGTATGTAATCTAAGAGATGATCTATAAGTGTAAATAGGTATCTAAGTCTAAAATCTAAGTCTATAAAGAGATAAGTGTAAATATACGTAAGTTTAAATAGAGAAGTCTATAAAGACATTTAAGTGTCAAAATATGTAAGTCGACAGATATCTAGTCTGAGCAGGTATTATATATAATGAGTGGGAAATAGGGGGGTATAAGTGAAACATAAATATATTCACTAAATATACATATAGAGGTATGTGTAAATACGTTAAGCGTAAACGTCTATGATAGATAAGGTTTGTAAAATGCAAAGAAACCCTGTTTATAGAATCTTCACCCCCCCCCCCCCCCCCCGAAACACCTCTCTATTGAAGATACAAAAGCGCTTTCAAAAGCTGCCTCTTCCCTGTTCTCCTTTTCCACCTTTTCCCATCCTGATTGGGGGCCAGTTCCCCCAACAGGGACTTTCCCCTGCAGGGCCGTGCACACAGAGCGGGACCTGCTGCCACGGCATAAAAACACCACAAAACCCCTAATTTGGGGCCTGCAAGGGGTGGGGAAAAAGAAAACCCGCATTTTTTGGGGAAAAATACCCAACTTGGAGCTCCCGGGAAAGCCAAATCCACCAGGATTTGGGCAGCCGGAAAGCAAAAAAACCCCCATTTTCATGCACAAAACGAAAAAGCAAAAATCGCCAATTTTTGTTGTGAAAAAGCGTTGAAAAACCTCCAAGTGGAATATTTTGGAAAAGGAAAAAACCCCAGTTTTGATATTATAGAAAAGCAAAAAACCCCCCGATTTGGGGAAGCTTTGGGGTGAAACACCAGCCATTTGAGGGGCCCGGACCCCTGGGGTGCTGCCTGCCCCGCCAACCTGCCCGTTGCCCCCCGCCCAAACTCTGGCACCCCCCTCCTGCTCCCCCGCCCCCCGCTCCCACCCCGCTCGCCCTCCTCCTGCGTTTTGGGTTTGTGCTGAAAACGGCGTCGGTGACGCGGGGCTGCGTGAGTTCCCGCTGCGCAGCGCTTGCACGGCGCCGGGGGCTGTGCTGCCCCTCGCCCCGCCCTGCCGGCGAGCGGGCTGGGGGTGCGCGAGGGCCTGGGAGGGGGCACCGCTGGGAGAGCTGACCCCGGCGGACCCAGGGGATGTTCCAGACACTATGACGTCAGGAAATAAAACTCGGGGGGCGGTTGGCGGGGGGGCCGCTGCTGGGCTGCGGCTGGCTGGGCATCGGGCGGTTGGCGGCGAGCCCTTGTTTTCGTTTGTACCGCTTGTCTGTCTGGGGTTTTTCTCTCTGTTGTTTGGGGTTTTTTTCCCCCCCTCCTTTCCCTTACAAGTGGAGTTTTTTCACTTTTGCCCTTCCAATTCTCTCCCCCCTCCCGCTGAGGGGGCAGCGAGTGAGCGGTTGTGTGGTGCTGAGTTGCGGGCTGGGATTCGACCACGGCACAAGGTGAGTGGCAAGCCCTGCCTGGCTAAACGCTTTAGGCTGCCCGCGTTATTCCTGCCATCTTGCGAGGCCCTCCTTGTTCTTTCCTGCTGCTTTCAAGTGCCTTGTGCTCCAGCAGCAGGCTGGGAAGGAGGGTTGTGGCAGGAGCGGCGGCACCCCGTGACTCCTTCTCGGGCTGTGAGCTTCGCCCCGCGTGTGGGCTGCCGAGGATCGTGGGCTCTGCAGGGGCCACAGGCAGCCCGCAGAGTTTGAGGCCGAGCCGTTCCTTTCCCCCTGTGAGCATCTGGGGAGGGGGACTGGGGGGGCTGCGGACCCCCGAGGGGGCCGAGGAGTGGGGCTGTGCATCCCGGGGGGGCCGGGGGGGGCTGCGAGCCCTAGGGGGTCGGGGAGAGGGGCTGGAGGACTTCCGGACCATAGAGTCCAGACCAGAGAGTATAGCTGGAGGACTCCCGGACCATAGAGATGGCGGACTGCCGGGCCAGAGAGTATACCTGGAGGACTTCCGGACCATAGAGACGGAGGTCCAGACGCATAGAATGTACCTGGGGGACTTCCGCACCATAGAGGAAAATGTGCGGCCTAGAGAGTACAGCTGGAGGACTGCCGGACCATCGAGACGGTCGTCCGGACCGGAGAGGGCACGTGGGGAACTTCCGGACCATAGAGAGCAAAGTCCGGCCTAGAGAGTACCCCCTGGAGGACTGCCGGACCATAGAGAGCAAAGTCCGGCCTAGAGAGTACCCCCTGGAGGACTGCCGGACCATAGAGAGCAGAGTCCGGCCTAGAGAGTACCCCCTGGAGGACTGCCGGACCATAGAGAGCAAAGTCCGGCCTAGAGAGTACCCCCGGAGGACTGCCGGACCATAGAGACGGGAGCTGGACCAGAGAGTACCCCCGGAGGGCTGCCGGACCATAGAGAGCAAAGTCCGGCCTAGAGAGTACCCCCTGGAGGACTGCCGGACCATAGAGAGCAGAGTCCGGCCTAGAGAGTACCCCCTGGAGGACTGCCGGACCATAGAGAGCAAAGTCCGGCCTAGAGAGTACCCCCGGAGGACTCCCGGACCATAGAGACGGGAGCTGGACCAGAGAGTACCCCCGGAGGACTGCCGGACCATAGAGACGGGAGCTGGACCAGAGAGTATCCCCGGAGGGCTGCCGGACCATAGAGAGCAAAGTCCGGCCTAGAGAGTACCCCCTGGAGGACTGCCGGACCATAGAGAGCAGAGTCCGGCCTAGAGAGTACCCCCTGGAGGACTGCCGGACCATAGAGAGCAGAGTCCGGCCTAGAGAGTACCCCCGGAGGACTGCCGGACCATAGAGAGCAGAGTCCGGCCTAGAGAGTACCCCCTGGAGGACTGCCGGACCATAGAGAGCAAAGTCCGGCCTAGAGAGTACGCCCGGAGGACTGCCGGACCATAGAGAGCAAAGTCCGGCCTAGAGCGTACGCCTGGAGGACTGCCGGACCATAGAGAGCAAAGTCCGGCCTAGAGAGTACGCCCGGAGGACTGCCGGACCATAGAGAGCAAAGTCCGGCCTAGAGAGTACCCCCGGAGGACTGCCGGACCATAGAGAGCAAAGTCCGGCCTAGAGAGTACTCCTGGAGGAACGCCGGATCATAGAGACGGACGTCCAGACCAGAGAGTACACCTGGAGGACTCCCGGACCATCGAGATCAAGGTCCCCCAAGGAGCTGGGGAGTGGGGCTGTGGGTCCTGGCGGGACTTGAGAGTGGGGCTCCCAGGGGGCTGGAAAATGGTGTGGTCGGGTGCTGTGAGCTCCGGGGGTCCTGGGGCTGGGAAGTGCTTGCAAACGCTGGGGAGGGGCTGCGAGCCGTGCGCATGCGCGGTCCCCGGGGCGCCGTGCGCATGCGCGGTCCCCGGGGAGCCGTGCGCATGCCCGGTCCCCGGGGCGCCGTGCGCATGCGCGGTCCCGGGTGGGGACTACAACTCCCGGCGTGCCTCGCGCGGGCGGTCCGGTGGAGCCGCGCGCTGATTGGTTGCGGACGGTATTCCAACGGGCCGCGCGGCGGGCTCTGCACCGAGGCGGCGGCGCAGCGTGAGTGTGAGGGGCCGCGGGCCCGGGGAGCGGGGCTGTGGCGGGGGGGGGGGCGGTTCTGCAGGCTCCGGGGACAGGGTCTGGGGGGGCTCCAGGCGGGGGAGGGGCTGTGAGCATCTGAGGAGTGGGGAGTTGGGGGGGGGGCTGCGTGCCCTAGGGGGGCCGCGCAGTGGGCCGGGGCGGGGGGGGCCGGCGGGCGGGGGGGGGGGGGGGGGGGCGCTTTGTGCAAACAGATCCTCCCTGCGAGTCCCCACTGTCGCCCCGTGGGGCCGGGGACCCCCCAGCCCTCCCTGCAGGCAGACTGGGGGCTTCGCGGGCCGAGTCGAGGGAGGAGCTGCTGGAGAGAGGGCTTAGAAACGGCCTTCTGCCCCGAAACTCCTGCAGCATTTGAAGGGGAGGGACAGGTCCACCCCAGGGCCCCAAGGGGAAGACCTCGGAGCAGGGACCTGGGGTTGTTCCAGGAGCAAAAGCTGGTCCCAGCCAGCTCGCCTCTGCTCCCCCGGCACCGGGATCGGACCTTTCAGCCCCGTTTCTGCCCGAAGCATCACGCAAGCGCTTGCCCTCCCCGGGGTCACCTTTGGGACTTGAGAAGAGGCGCAGCAGCTGGGTTTTTGGGCTCAGAAATGGGCGCTAAGTGAGCTGGTTTGGGGGCCTAAAGCAGAAGCCGGTTTGGCCGTTTGTGCGGGGGGGTGGGAGGGCATTGGGGGCTGCAGGGGAAAGCAGGGGGTGGGCAGGGTGCGTGGACCCTCTCGGGGGGGGGGGCGGGTCTGGTCCTGCTGCACCCCGAAGTGCGGGAGGCCGGCATGCACCAGGCCCAACTCAACGTCTGCGGTGGTCTCTGGGGGGAAGAGGCGGTCTCTGCTTTTCAGACCCCGCACGCCCTCTTCGAGTCCAGCTCTTGCTTGTCGACTGCTTAGAATAGTTATTAACTAATTAGTCGTACAAACTCATTAATGCTTATACAATGTCCAACTATGATATTTAATCCTAATAGTCGAGTTTTGACGGCGGTTGGTTTACGACCTTGTCAAAAGCCCAGGCTGTTGCAAATAGCTGGAGCTTGTAAGGAGAAGGAGCTGAAATCAACGGTGCAGAGCTGGAGCTTCGATTAGCCAGAACCGTAGCAAGCAGGAGCTGGAACGAGACGAGGTGTCCGCTGTCTGGGGCATGCCTTAGCCAGAGGCAAAATTACCAGCAGCTGTAACGAGCGGGAGCTGCGATTCGCTGCAGTGTCTGTTTGCCGGAGCATCCGTCGGCCAGACTGCACTCCCAGCACGGCTGAAGAGCAGCCAGGCGCAGGCAGGGCTGTCCCCGGCAAGGCGCTCCGAGCGGCAGGGAGGCGAGTTGTCCTTCTGCCAGCGGGGAGCCCGGCCTCTTCCCTCGGGGATTAAATCCACGCCACGCGTGGATCCGCTCTCTTTGCGTGGAGGGCCTCTCCCGGTCCCGTTCCCGAGGGCTGAAGTGAGGTGGGGGTCCCCCGGCTCTCCCCGGGGGGCAGGCGGCAGCACGAGGCGGCGGTGTCTCCCCGGTACCCGGCAAAGGGGAGCGAAACCGGCCGGCTGGAGCTCCGGGGGTGCACAGCCCGGCCCCGCACGGCAGAATCCTTCCCTGGGTTTTCACCGTTGGCTGGGTGTGACAAACAGGTTCATTTTGCGCCTCCTCTTTTCCCAGCGTCACCTTCTGCGTCACGTGAAGAAAATCCTGCGTGGCTGATGCCGCTTGCTGCTCAGGTAATGGCACGTGGGGGGCCGGGGGAGCGGGGAGAAACATTGGCGCGTTCAAGGACGCTGCAGGTGCTCCACGTCAAACCCAGGGAAAAGGCAAATTTGTGCCGGTGCAGAAAAGCTGATGAACAGTTGCCGTTAACAGAGCGCGCGTGCCTCGTTCCCGCATCGGTCCCTGGGTAGTTACGAGCGTTTTCCTTTCAGGGAAAAGAATGAGCTTTCGCCTACGATAAATTAAGAGCTGCCTGTGACCTTCTTTAGGGTCAAGTGTTTCTCTTCTGTTTGTTCGTACTGATTTTACGGGCAGGTTGGAAAGAGCCTTTTATTTTTACCTGCGTAACTCAATTTGTAGTACTACGTGGTGTCAGGAGAGTGAATTTTGGAGCACCCAGGTACTACTAGAAACGTAATGAATGAGACACGATGGAAGCTGATATTTCAACTTGATTTTTACGTGATTTTTTTTTCATTAGAGCGTCGATGGCACGTTGTCCTGTGGCTCAATCCACGTTCTGTTCAGTGGAGTCTTCAATCTAGCACTTTGAAGGACAAAAGTTGGTCCTTCCAAAAAAGGGCTAGTCGTTCATAGGATGGAGGTATAGACTTGGAGAGCCGCTTAAGTACGTGATCAGAATTGAAGCCAAATGCCGCTTCACGTTGCTGCTGTTGGTCTTCACTTTCATTAGTTCTCCCGCTGCTCCGTCATGGTTGGGAGCTCTGAATCATCCTTTTTTTCACTCCCTAACGCATTTTTCTCCCCAAGGAGAGGCTACGTTTAAAAGCTACTTAGTTTCCTCACAAATGCATTGGTCAGTAAAATGGAGTTATGATGCTTGGAACCACACAAATGACACCAGTCTTACAGATCTGGACTATTTCTGAACACGTGTTCATCGCGTGCAGATGTCATCGGGATACGGATCATCTGCACTTTGTGCTCTGTCGAGACGATCAGCTGAGACAGGGACGAGCTCCAAAAGAAAAGAAAGGTACAACGTCAAAGTTTTGTTTTGTTGTTGGTTTTTGTGTTTGTGTGTTTTGGGGTTTTTTTTCTTTGGTTTTTTGTTTGTTTGTTTGTTTGTTTTTCCTTAAGAGTGCGATGTTGACTGGTGGCAGCCTGCAGAGCTCTCTTGCTGCCTGACCTCTCCTTTCCTTCTCTGTCGCTCCTCTTTCGTGGCTGTCATTTTCACTCGGGTAGTTTTAGAAGAGCGATTTAGTTCCTCGCCTGTGTAAACGCGCTGGTAATAGCTGGAAGGTAAATGCTTGAACCAGTAGCGAATAACTTGGCTACAAGTAGAATTTCTGAAGGAAGAACAACGACAACAGGAAGCAAGTAGCGAGTTACCCCAGATTTGCGTGCGTCAAACACGTCAAAGTCTTACTGCCAAGCGTTGTTTGGCAACGTGCTCCAAATGTTTTAAAACAACTGCGGTTTTCAAAGATCTCGACTGTTTGGAGAAACGGCCTGGAAAAAAGGATTCCTCTTTCGCAGCGAGTTTGCGAGGACGGATGGGTTGCCGTACTCTTTAACAAAAATACTCCACTTGGGACGTATCGGGTGAGGAAATCGCGGCTCTACTTAGGCTTGAGAAAACGTACGTAGGTACCTGTGCCCGTCACCTGCGCGTCTCTAGGAAAGCGAGTTCTAGCGAAACTAAAGCTGCCGATGAGCCAAAAAAAAGGCACGGTTGTCTAAAACGTGCAGAAGTTCTAGTGGCCTGTCTCAACAACTGCACCAAAGACGATGCCAAATACTTTCTCCTCCACTCAGTTGTTCTCTTCGCGGCAAAAGAAGCTTTGTGCTAAACGTTGTTTGTTTTTTTTTTTCCTTTCCTCTCAGCAGAACGTCAACTGCCGTGAAAGTACGAGACAGATGGAAAGGATCCGTAGTGGTCTGCAAGTACAAGGTAGGCCTGTGATACGTGTCTGCATTTTTCCTAAGGTGCTTGTAGCACGGACTTTACAGTTAACACGAGGAACGTGGCAGCTCTCCTTCTATGTGATTTTTTAATGTGAAATATTTTAACGCCAATACTAAAAATAAAGGAGGTCTGTTCTGGAGCGTGGTACGCCTATGCAAAGCTTGCTGCCCTCCGTCTGTTTTCTCTTCCTGCAAGCACGGTCTTCTGTTTCTGTGCGCTTGCTATGAAAGGGTGCTGTGAAAATAACGTTGGACTAGAAGAGGAAAGGAACCGTTTGTAAGAGTTGGGATGTTCGGGAGAAACAGGCTTTGTTTTCACGATAAAAGCTTTAGGCTTTTTCGGTCAGTCAGTGTTTAAAATGCCTTACAGGAGCACTCGAACACCTTACTGAGATGCTAGCATCTGTGCTAAAAGCAATCAAGGTCAAAGAAGAGGCGCGGACAACACGGGACAAATCGGTGTCGCTTCGGTGCGTTTTCCAGGCTTTCCCGAGAAGCGGTAGCAGCCTCGTAACTAGCGACAGAGAGTCCTGATGTGGTTTTGGTGAGTTACTGCTTCTATCGCGTCCTTTTTCCTTAACCTGCAGCGCGTAATTTTGACTTTGGTTGGAAAGAGATTTTCCAGAATGGAAATCTTTCTCGTTCAAAGGAGTTGCCTTTTACGAACTTCCCATCAGAATGGATCTTCAGAGATGACGTGCTCGGCAGTAGAAGTCATCCGCAAGGAGACTTTTCGCTCTCTCTCTCTGGAAAAAAAAAAAAAGGGGTAAGCCGATTTCCTTGCACAGACCCAAGCGCAGTACGTCTTCCGATAGTCGACGTACGGCTGATCTTTGGTTCTCGGGTGTAACGGTCGAGAGATCGTAAAGACGCGTTCCTCCGCACGCTCGGCTACGGCCAACAGCGTTAGCAAACCTGCCAGTCCTTTTTGGTAGCCTGATGTATTGCAGCACTGGGGATTTGATATTCCCCACCGCCTGCTCCCACCCCCCCACCCCCCCCCCCCCCCAAAAAAAAAGAGTAAAACCATACGGGAGATCTCTTATCTCACTGATTTTTCTATCGTAAATGAAATTTTAAAAAGAAAGTTAAAATTGTATAACTTCCAAACTGACTTGCGTTGTTTAAACTGCAACTGCCAAATAGCCGTAGCGTATAATTTATTAGGTGTGCTTAAGCAGTTGGGTAGTTGCTCTAAACGTTTCAAAAGAGAGGCAACTGAACGTTACGGGCTTTTTTCCCGATCTTTTGGCAGAGCGCTCTGAAGTCCTTTATTTCTGTCTCGCTTTCGACGGCGCCTTTCCCCGGCAGTTCGGTAGCATCGGTCTCGGCGCCGCTCCTAGTCACGTAACGCACGCAAAACCCCTGGTCAAACGATAGCTGTGTAGTTTGGAGGTAGATAATTTAACGGCATGAATTCACAGCTACGCAATTTCAATTAACGCAAAAGGAAAATGAAATACTTTTACGGTATAAGCCTTCTCATTGTACGTATGCTAAAAAGGTGCGCGTACGTTTACATAAAGTGAATTGCTGAGATTTGTTCTTTCTTTTTCATTTTACTCTTCAAAGTTTTACGCTTCACTTTCAGCTTTATCGGCCAAGCGAGCGAGATGCGCAGCAGCAGCAGCAGCGCAAGGGCTGGAGCTGTGGCGGCGGATCCGTGAGCGTAGATGCTGATTACGGCGCGCCCTTGTCCTGCAGCCTCACGGGGTTATCTCCCGGCAGCGGTGCTGTAAGGAAGGGACGGGGCGTTTTCCGACACCAGCGAGAGCGTTTACTTCTCTGCGAAGGACGCGTTCAGAATCGCGTCAATTAGTCCTCACGCGGATTTTAAGCGTTCGAATCGCTCGAGCTTTTAAAGGCCGCGTTGTATTTCGAGCTGACCCGTTGTCGTGGTTTAACCCGGCAGGCAGCCAAATACCACGCAGCCGCTCACTCACTCCCCCCACCCCCAGCGGGACGGGGAGAGAATCGGAAGGGTAAGAGTGAGGAAAAACTCGTGGGTTGAGGTAAAGACAGTTTAATAGAACAGGGAAAAAAAGGGAAAATAATGATGATAATGATAAAATATACAAAATGAGTGATGCACAATGAAGTTGCTCACCACCCGCGCTGACCGATAACCAAGTAGTGATCGGTACTTCCTGGATCACGCCTACCCTTCATATACTGAGCATGACGTCACATGGTATGGAATACCCCGTTGGCCAGCTGGGCTGGCTGTCCTGGCTGTGTTCCCTCCCACCTTGTGTACCTAGCTCAGTCAGTAGGCACGGGAGCTGTCCTTGGACTAGGAGGGCACTTAGCAACAACTGAAAACATCAGGGTGTTATCAACGTTCTCCTCCTACTAAATCCAAAACACAGCACTAGGAAGAAATTTAACCCTATCCCAGCCGAAACCAGGACACCCGTTTGCCTGGCACCCTCCTTTAGCTCGACTGCTACCCTCTCCCTTGTCCTGACCGAATTCCGCTGCTGCCTTCGGTGCTGTTTTTTTAACGTGCTGAAATATCCGTTGGGATTTTTGTTTTTCAGATGCCTCGCTGTAAGCGTCCCGTGGTGCTCAGGAGAGACCCCCGGCCCGGGTTTGCCTGCCGGTCGTTGGGCGTGCTGAGGGTAAGGGGCCGGCTGCCAGCCTGCGGGACGGGGGCTAAGGGGGGGCTGCAAGCGTTTGGGGGGGCCGCCCCTCCTTTATCTTTCTAGCGGAGCCCCCCTTTTTGGCGGGGGTGCGTGCGTACATACGCCAACGGCATTATTGACGTAACGAGCCGCCGGTTGGGGCCGTTTCCCTCCTGTTGTGCCTTTTTGGGGGCTGAATAAAAAGGGGGGTTTGGGGGCCTGGAGGGGTGATGATGTCATTTGGGGCACCCCAACATCACCGGCGGGCTGATGATGCCGTGGAGGAGCAGGTGAGTGGGGAATGGGGGGTCATGGGGGGTCCTCTCTCTCTCTCCTTACTTATTTCGTTCATTCCATTTCTCTCTCGATCCATCTGTTCTGCTCCCTGACCCTGTTTCTCTTTTGCCATGTCCCTGCAGGGCTCCTCATTGCTTTTTTATCAACTGATCCATCTCACTGTCCTGTTCCCTGTATCTTCCTTTCTCTGCTCCTCGGTCCTTCTTCCTCATTTTACTTTTTTCTTTCTATTCCTGTGTCCTGTTCCCCTTCACTGTATTTTCGTTCTCTGTATCTGCTTCTCCAGTAATGATTGCCGAGTTGTCTCGGTACAGGCACCAAGCCCCGGAGCAGACTCGCTCCTGGAACTTAAACGCATTAACGAATAAACACTTGCTGTGTCCTTTGCTTTCATGGCTGTGCCTGTAGTCCTTTGTACATGGTGAGTGACTGTCAGAGTCTAGGGGAGCAGGCTAAATAGCGGGTGTGAGGGGCCATGGCTGCAGCTGCGGGCTGGGGCTGGAGGATCTCCAGGGGGGGCCAGTGAGGCTGATGGTGATGGTCCCTCTATGTCAAAGGGCTGTAGCCCCAGGGGATGGTGCTGCTGGGGCACGCATGCCTAAGCGTGCCGATGAGCCGCACATTTCTGATGCACCGGTGCAACAGGCTGACGGTCAGTTGGAGTCAGGCCCCCTCAGGGCTGCTTCCAGGGATTTTCTGAGAGCCGGTGGAGAGGAAGCATGAAGAGGCGCAGGAGATGGCTGCCCCCACCCCTCTGGGTACCCGGAGGCCTTCCCACCCCCTGGAAAAGGTGCCGGGTGCTTCCCCAACTCAAGAAAACTCCTCCAGCCCTGCTCACCCCCTGCAGCTGTCTCCAGCTCCAGCACCTCCCTTGAAGCCTGTCCCGTAGCCACAGACTTGCCCCCAAACCCTGTCCTCACGGCAGCAAGCTGGCCCTTGAATATGCTTTATTCTTCATAAATGCAGGTGCCATTAGCATCAGTTCGGGGAAAGAGCGGTGTCTCCAGGAGCTCCTGCAGAAGGAGGGGTTCCTGCCTGAGGAGAGCTGCAGTCATCACTGTGCATGACAGTTGCTTGCTCTTTCCCTCTCCCAGAGGCAGCACCAAGGACTCGGTCGTCGGTTCCTCTCCGGGGATGTTGTTGATTGCGTCTGGCTCAGGTTTGCATGGGTCGCCTTTGGCCTCATTCTCCTAGCGGCATGGGCGAAAAGGGACAGCTGGACGCTTACTGGCTGTGGGCAGGAGCTGCTGCGGCTGAAGCTGGAGAGGCCAGAAAAAGGTGAAGCAGCTGAAGAATAAAATAAAGAGGATCCAGCTGGCAGCTGCCTCCAACTACAGGCAGGAGCCAGCCTGCCTCACCAGGTGAGGGAGGATCCCTTTTAGCGTAGTCCTCGGCAGATCCGATCACCAATGTGCACCGCACGGTACGTCTGTACGCGTAACCGAAAGCACGCTACAGCCACGCAGAGTGTGGGCGTGTGAGGCTATGTATCTGGTAAGCCTCGTATTGTAAGAGCTGTGAGACACTGATTTATTCTCTCAGGTGGATGACAGTCAAGCGACCGCAGCTACGGAGGAGGAAGGAGACAGAGAGGGAGAGATGAAGATGCGTCTGAACTGAGAAATTCTCCAGCAGCTCTGAGAGCGGGAGCTGCGGTGAGTCCTGGAGCCTCGAGGCCGTGTAGTTCCTCTTCTGCATCCTGGTCCCTCCCTGCCCCCCCGTTCTCTTTCTCTTACTGCGGTCATTTTTTTTTTCTTCTCTGCACCTCTCCCTCTCTCGTTCTCCAGGTCTCCCTCTTTATCTATCATTCTACTTTTCCGGTTTCTTTTTTTCTCTGCGCTTCTATCCTGTTCCTTGTCCCTCTTTTTCATCCTCTGTCTCTGTCCTGCAGTCCATCACTAGTTTTGTCTTTCTCCATCTATCTATCTGTCTTCCTATCCCAATTTCTTATATTTCTCCCCGTCTGCCCGTTAGCCCTTCACAGTTCCTACCCCCCCCACCTCTGTCTGTCTCCATGTCCCTATTTTTTAATTCCCCTCTCTCTGCCCTGTATTCTAGATACATTTTTCGTTTCTTAGATTCTCTTGTTCCTATGTTTTCATTTCTTCCCTGTCTATCCCATGGCCATTTTTGTCTGTATCGTTCTTTCTCTGTCTGGCTCCCTGTTCCTATTCTTTAATTCCTCTGTCTCTCCCTTTCAGCTCATCGAGTTTTTTTGGTATTTCTGTTTATCTCTGTCCATATCACAGTCACCTTCTTTAAATCCTCCCTCTCTGCCCTGTGGCCCATCACTATTCTTTGTTTTTATCCATCTCTGTCTGTCTGGTTCCCTGTCATTTCACCCTCTCGGGCCTGTAGCCCATCGCTAATTTTTTTCCTCTGTGCCTCTCTCTGTGGGTACCTTTCCCTATTTTTCAATCCCCCTTCTCTGCCCTGTAGCCGATCGCTGTTGTCTTGGGTTTACGCGGTAAGGTTTTGTTAGCTGGGGCGGGGCAGGGGCTGGTTCTGTGAGAAGGGACCAGGAGGCGCCCCCATGTCGGGCACAGCCAGTTCCGTCTCTGAGACGGATCTGCTGCCAATCAAAGCTGAGCCCATCAGCAACGCTGGTAACGCCTCTGTGATGGACGTTTAAGAAGGGCTAAAAAATACTGTGCAGAAGCTGCGATAGAGGAAATGTGAGTGTTAAAGAGCCCTGCAGACATCAAGGTCAGTGAAGAAGGAGGGGGAGGAGGTACTCCAGGCACCGGAGCAGAGATTCCCCTGCAGCCTGTGGTCGAAGAACACGCTGACGCAGGTTGTTCTCCTGCAGCCCGTGGAGGTCCACGGTGCAGCAGGCGTGCATGTGCAGCCCGTGGAGGACCCCATGCCGCAGCGGGTGGATGTGCCCAAAGGAAGCTGTGACCCCGTGGAGAGCTAGCGCTGGAATGGGCTTCTATCAGCACTTGTGGCCCCGTGGGAGGGACCCCACGCTGGAGCAGAAAAAGAGCGTGAGGAGCAAGGAGTGGCAGAGATGACGTGCGGTGAACTGCTCAGAACCCTCGCTCCCTGTCCCCCTGCATTGCTCGGGGGGAGGGTGTAGAGAAGTCGGGAGCGAAGATGAGCTTAGGAAAAAAGAATAGGGTGGGGGGAAGGTGTTTTTTAGATGTTCTTATTTCTCTTTATCCTACTCTGATTTTGATTGACAATAAATTAAATTAATTTCCCCAAGTCGAGTCTGTTCTGCCTGTGATAGTAATTGGTAAATGACCTCTTTGTCCTTATTTCAACCTACAAGCTTTTTTGTTGTATTTTCTTCCCCTGTCTTGTTGAGGAGGGGGAGCGATAGAGCGGTTTGGCAGGCGGCCAGCCACGGTCAACCCACCACAGTTTTCTTTTATCAGCGTCTGTGTCCCTATTTTTTAATTCTTCCCTATGTTTCTTTTACCCCATTGCTCTTGAAACTTTAACCTCTCCATCCCTATCTTTTTAATTCTTGCATATGTTTCTCCAACACAGTCGCTTTTGAAATTTTCTTGCTACCTTTCCCCCTCTCAGTCTCCCTGACCTAATTTTAATTTCTTGCTGGTTTCCTGCACACCATTGCTTTCTAAATTTTCTTTCTACAACTCCCTCTATCCATTTCTTTGTTTATAATTCTTCCTTTTCTGTCCTGTATCCTGTTGCTTTCTGCACTTTCTTTCTACATCTCCCTGCCCCTATTTGTTAGTTCTTGCCTATCTTTCTTGTACCCAGTTGCTTTTTGAAAGTTTCTTTCCACATCTACCTTTGTCTGGCTCCCTGTTTCTATTTTTTATTTCTTGATAATGTTTTTTTTCCCCTATCACTTTAGAATTTTCCCCCGTCCCTTGTCTTGTCTCTGTTTTGTCCCGCTGGTTCCTTCCGCCTCTCTCTCCCACTCCCTGTCTCTCTTATTTTTCCCTCCCTCTCTCTGTCCCTGTTGTTTTCTGCAATCTCTCTGCTCTCCTCTCTCTACACAATTGTCCTACTCCCCACCCCTCTCTTTTTCGCAGTGTCCTGTTTTCTGGCTCCCTGTACCACACCTCTTCTCTATGTTCTTCTGTCCTTCCTCCTGCTTTTCTCTTCCCTTTTCTTCCTCTTTCCCGCTGCATTTGCACACCAAGCCTTGCAGCCAATTCACTGCTGGGATTTCTTACGTGCATTAACAAATAAGCTTTTCCTGGCCTTCTCTGTGCCCCTGGATATGTTTGCAGCCCCTGGGGCAGGGCTCGTGGCTGTGGACAGGGGCAGGGGAGAGGGTGATGTGCTGTGGCACTTTGCCAATGGCCCCTGCTCCCGATGGGCTCCAGCTGGGGCTGGGGCAGCCTAGGTGTGGCCAGTGAGGCCAAGAATGGGCTGGGCTAAGGGCCTCTCGCTGTAAAGGGGGCTGCCTGGGCACGCCTGCCCGAGGGAGCCGACGAAGGGAAAACTGGCTGTGGAGGGAATCCGAGGGGGTCCCAGAGGCAGCTGCCTCCAGCAACGAATGGCCAGTGGCGAGAAAGGATCCCGCCAAGCCGCTCTCGACAGAGCAGACGCCAGCATACGGTGCTGGGAGCTCGTTGTCTCCGCTACGTGCGTGAGCCACCGTGTGTCGAGGAAGCCTTGCGGATGAGGAGCATCTGGGCGTCCGCTGCGTGCTGCACAATGGGTGAGGGTCGGGCTGGCGGCACTGCAGAGGAGGAAGGGGCAGATGCAGAGAGGTAAGCGTCGGGGCGGTGAAGGTCTCCTGCCGGCACCGGGAGCTGCGGTAAGTCGCTTGTCCTCCCCTCTGCATCCTGGCCCATCTCTGCCACCCTTCTCCAGATGTCTGCCTGCCTCCTTCCTCCGTCTCCCTCTCTGCCCGCCCACCTACCTGTATGGCTCCCCCAAACTTGTTATTGTTCTTCCAACTCTGCCCAGTACCCTCTTGCCTTTTAAACTGTTTCTATGTCTCTCTCAAACCAGCTCCGTCTCCGTTTTTTTTTTAGTTTTTCTGCTTTGCTTTGTACCCCAATTACTCTTTAAATTTCATTTCTCTACCTACCAGTATCTGGCTCCCTGACTCTGTTTTTTCATAAATACCTGCCTCCGCTCTGTACCCCATAGCTTTTCAAAGTTTCTTTCTACGCCTCCCTGTATTTGGCTCCCTTTTCCTATTTTTTATTTCTTCTCGCTCTTTCCTTTATCCCATCATCTTAAAAATTTCATCTATACATACATCTCTCTCTCTCTTGCCAACCTTATTTTTTAATTCTCACCTGGGTGAATTGTATTCTGTCGCTTTTTGAAACGTCTTCCTATTTCTCCCACTATCTTCCTTCCCATCCCTATTTTAAAAGTTTTTCTTGTGTTTCCCTTTACCTGCCGCTTTCTAGTTTCTCCTTCTATGTATCCCTCCTTCGTCTCCCTGTCTTTATTTCTTAATGTTTTCCTACCTGTCCTGTACCCCGTCACTTTTTAAGTTTTATTTCCATGTCTCCCTCTATCTGGCTCACTATCCCTATTTTTTAATTCCTCCCTTTAGCCAGGGAAGCGTCTGCCCAGGCATGCCTGCCTGAGGGAGCTGAAGAAGGTGAGCTGCCTGAGGATGGAATCTGAGAGGGTCCCGCCAGCAGCTGCCTGCAGCATGGAACGGCCGGTGCCCACGGCGAGGAAGGATCCCTCCGAGCCGTCCCCGAGAGAGCGCACCACCGGCACACGGTGCTGGGAGCTCGGTTCCTCCGTCGGCCGCACGTGCGAGCCGCTGGGAAGCCTCACGGCGGCGGAGAGTCGAGGCGCCTGCCGCCGAGGCAGAGAGAAAAGCGTCGGGGCGGTGAAGGTCTCCCGCCGGCGCCGGGAGCTGCGGCGAGTCGCGCTTTCTCTCGCGCGCGTCCCGGTCCATCTCTGCCGCCCTTCCCTAGGTCTCTGCCTGCCTCCCTGCCCGTCCCTGCTTCTGTCCCCCTCTCTGCCGGCCCACCTACCTGTCCGGCTCCCCAAAACTTGTTACTCCTCTGCCAACTCTGCCCTGTACCGCTTCACCTATTAATTTGTTTCTATGTTTCCCTCTCTGTGTCTCCCTCTCCTTATTTTTTAAGGTTTTCCTATGTTTTCTATATCCTGTTACATTTTAATTTCTCTTTGTACGTTTCCCTCTCTCTGGCACCCTGTCGCTATTTTTTAATTCCTCCCTCTATCCTGTACTTAATTGCTTTTAAAATTTTCTTTCTATGTTTCCTTCTATCCATCTCCCTGTCCCTATTTTTTAATTGTTTCCTGTGTTTCTTGTACCCCATTGCTTTTAATGTTTTCTCATTGTGGTTTCTTCTATCCATCTCCCTGTCCCTGTTTTTTTAATATTCCTGTGTTTCTTGTACCCAATCACCGTTTAAGTTTTTTTACTACTTTGTCCTCTATCCATCTCCCTGTCCCTGTTTTTTTAATATTCCCTTTTTTCTTGTACCCAATTGCCATTTTAGTTCTTTTTTTACGTTATCCTCTATCCATCTCCCTGTCCCTATGTTTTAATTCTTGTCTATGTTTCTTGTACTCAGTTGCTTTTTAAAATTCCTTCTACATATCTCTCTATCCGGCCCGTCTTGATTTTTGAATTATTCCTTATATTTCTTGTACCCCATTGCTATTTAGTTTCTCTTTCAATAATTCCCTTTTTCGGGTTCCTTTTCCCTAAATTTTAATTCGTCTCTTTCTTCCGAATATCTTCTCACTTTTTAAATTTTCTTTCAATATTTCCTTCTATTCTCATCCCTGTTTCTACTTTTTAATTCTTTTCTGTGTTTATTGTAGCCTGTCGCTTTGAAAAATTTCTCTCTATGTCTCCCTCTATCTGATTCCCTGTCCCTATTTTTTAATTCTTCCCTCCCTGCCCTGTTCCCAGTTGCTTTAAAAATTTTCTTTCTATACCTCCATTTATTTAGTTTCCTGTCGTTTTTTAATTTTTTCCTGTCTATACTATAGTCTGTCAATTTTAAATTTTGTGTCTATGACTACTTTTCTGCAGTTCACCGTCTTCATCTTCTAATTCTCTCCGGTCTGTCCTGTACTCTATCGCTTCTTCAATTTTCTTTCTGTGTCTTTTATCAGGCTCCCTATCCGTATTTTTTAGTTCTGTGCCGTGTCGTGTTCCCTGTTGCTTTCTAAATTTACTTTTATGTGTGTGTCTATTTTTTCCCCATTCTTATTTTTAAATTTATTCTTGTCTTTCCTTAAAGCCGTCGCATTTTAAATTTTCTTTCTGTGTCACAGTTTATCCGCTTTGCTGTCCCTATTTTTTATGTTTTCCTGTTCTCTCCCGTACTTGTAGCTTTTAAAATTTTCTTTCCGGGTCTACTTTAAAGAATTTTCTGTCTGACGTTTTAGTTTCTCATCTATCCTGTACCCTGTTGCTTTTGAAATTTTCTTTGTGCGTCTCTCTGTACTTTTCTCCTTATTCTTATTTTGTAACTTTTTCTTGTTGTTCCTTAATGCCTCTGCTTTTATAATTTTCTTCCTATGTCTCTCTCTATCGCCCTACCCTTGTTTTAAATTTTTTTTCTTGTTGTTCCTTAATGCCTTTGCTTTTTAAATTTTCTATGTCGATTTTAATCCAGTTCTGTTCCCATTTTAAGTTTTTTTTCATGCTTGTCCTTTACCCAGTCGCTTTTGAAATTTTCTTTCTATGTCTACTTTAACCAAATGACTGTATTTATTTTTAATTTTTTTCCTGCCTGTCCTAAACCCCATCGCTTTTTCGATTTTCAGTCTATGTGTGTTTTTATCAAGCTCCCTATCCCTATTTTTTGATTTATTCTTGTCTGATGTGTACCTTGTCACTTTAAAAATTATATTTCCATGTCTGTCTCTATTTTTTACCCTATCCTTATTATTTATTTTTTTCTTGTCTTAATGCCATCGCTTAATAAATTTTTTCCTGTGTCAACATTTATTATGTTTGCTGTCTTATCTGTTCCCTGACGCTTTTTAAATTTTCTTTCTATGCCTGCGTTTTTCTAGTTTTCTCCCCCCAATTTAAAATTTTTTCCCGTGTTTCCCACACCACAACTTTTAAAATTTTATTTCTGCACGTGGTGGTTTTGGATGGGATAGCGTTAGTTTTCTTCACAGTAGCTGGTACGGGGCTATGTTTTGGATTTGTGCCGAAAACAGCGTTGTTAACACAGGGACGTGGCAGTTATTGCAGAGCGGCGCTTACGCAGCTCGGGGGCTGTTCCGCTCCTCACGCTGCCCTGCCAGCGAGCAGGCTGGAGGTGCACAAGAAGGTGGGAGAGGACACAGCCGGGACAGCAGACCCCACCTGAACAAAGGGATATTCCAGACCCTATGACACGCGTAGCAATGAAACTGGGGGTGGAGGTTTGCGGGGGGGCGCTGCTCGGGACCAGCTGGGCATCAGTCTGTCGGTGGTGAGTAATTGTTTTCATTTGCATCGCTTGTTTTTCTTGGGTTTTATTTTCCTCTCTTCTTTTTTTTTGTTTCCCCCCCTACATTTTTTTTTAAATTTCTTTTAAATTATTAAACTGTTTTTATATCAACTCTTGCGTTTCTTTCTCACATATATCCTTTCGATTGTCTCCCCATGCTGCTGTGGCGGAGCGAGCGGGCAGCTGTATGGTGCTTAGTTGCCAGCCAGGGTTAAACCACGACCTACATTTCTGAAGCTGTCAATGGTTATTTTGTAAGTATTTCCTGTCTGTCACCTACCCTGTCCCTTTTCAAAATTTCTAATTTCTACTTTTATCCAGTTTGCTATCTTTATTTTTTAATTTTTTCCTCTATGCCCTGTACCCTGTCGTTACTAAATTTCCTTTCTGTTTCTCAGTTTTACTTCACTGTTGCTATTTTTTAATTTTTTCCTGTCTGTGCTGTACCTAATCAATTCTAAATTTTTCCTTCTGTCTACTTATATTAAGCTGCGTATCACTGTTTTTTAATTCTTTCATGGCTATCGTGTTGCTTTTTACATTTTCTTTCCATGTCTACTTTAACCAATTCTATTTCCTTAATCGCTGTTGCTTTTAAAATTTTCTGTGTAGTTTTATCTCATTTGGAGTCTTTAATTGCCTACCTTTATTTCTTGTCTTTCCTTAATGCCATCGCTTTTAAAATTTTTTTCTGCATCTGTTTTAGTTCGCTGTTCCTATTTTTTTAATACTTCTTTTTTGTCCCTCATCCCCCTCACTTTTAAAATTTTCTTTCTATGCCTACTTTTATTCCCTTTGCTGTCTTTTAAAAATTATTTCTTCTCTTTCTTCTGTGCCATCACTTTCACTTCTTAAATCTTCTTTCTACGTCTCTGTTTTAGTTCGCTGTCGTCACTTTTTAATTTTTCCTTATTTCCTTAATCACTGTTGCTTTTAAAATTTTCTGTCTACATTTATCCAGTTTGCTGTCTTTATTTCTTAATTATATTTTGTCTTTCTGTAGTGGCCTCGCTGTTTAAATTTTCTTTCTCCATGTCTTTTAGTTTGCTGTCCCTTTTTTATGTTTTTTCCTGTATTTCCCTAATGCCTGTCGCTTTTAAAATGTCCTTTCTCAGCCTATTTTTTTTTCTTCGCTGTCTTTTAAGAATTATTTTTTGTCTTTTGTTAGTGCTATCGTTTTTTACATATTCTTTCTATGTTTCTGTTTTAGTTTGCCATTGCTATTTCTTAATTTGTCTTTATTTTCTTAATCCCTGTTGCTTTTAAAATTTTCTACTTCTATCTCATTTGCTGTCTTAATTTTTTAATTATTTTCTCTTGTTTTTCCTTAGTGCCATCGCTTTTTAAATTTTATTTCTCCTTCTCCATTTTAGTTTGCAAATATTTACTTTCTTCCTTATTTCCTTAATCCTATTTGCTTCTTAAATTTTCTGTCTTCTTTTATTATGTGCGCCGTCTTGATTTTGTAATTATTTCTTGTCTTTTCTTAGCATCCTCGCTTTTTAGATATTCTTCATAGATCTCCATTTTAGTTCGCTGTCTGTTTTTTTTGTTTTTCCCTTTATTTTCCTTTTCCCCCTCACTTGAAAAAGTTCTTTCTATGCCTACTTTTTCCTCTCTTTGCTGTCTTTTTAAAATTATTTCTTCTCTTGCTTCTTTGCTGTGACTTTTTAGATTTTCTTTCTATGTCTCCGTTTCAGTTTGCGGGTGCTATTTTTTAATTTTTTCCTTATTTCTTTAATCACCGTCACTTATAAAATTTCTGTCTACTTTTACCACGTTCACTGTCTTTATTTTGCTGTCTTTTCTTTCAGTATTTTCTCGTCTGTCCTCAGTGCCGTTGCTTTTTAAATATTCTCTCTCTTTTAGTTCAGTGTTTCTATTTCATAATTTTTTCCTTTATTTCCCTAATACCCATTGCTTTTTAATTGTTCTTTCTATGCCTACTTTTATCCCCTTCGCTGTCTTTTTAAAATTGTCTTTTCTTTCCTTAGTGACCTCGGTTTTTAAATTTTCTTTCTACATCTTCTTTAGTATGCTGTCCCTATTTTTTGGTTTTTCCCTTTTTTTCCCTAATCCCCCTCTTTTTTTAAATCTTCTCTCTATGCCTACTTTTATTCCCTTTGCAGTTTTCAAAAATAATTTCTTGTCTTCCCTTAGCGCCCCTGCTTTCTAAATATTCTTTCTACGTCTCCGTTTTAGTTGGCCAATGCCACTCTAAAGTGTTTTTCTCATTTCCTTTATTACCGTTGCTTTTAAAATTTTCTGTCTCCTTTTATCCTATTCGCTGTCTTTATTTTGCATTTCTTGTCTTTCCTTAGTGCCATCACTTGAAAAATTTTCTTTCTACATCTCTGTTTTCATTTACTTTCCCTATTTCTGAATTTTTTTCCTCTATTTCCCTAATGATTGTCGCTTTTTAAGTTTTCTTTCTATGCCTACTTTTATCCCATTCACTGTCTTTACTTTTTAATTATTTCAGCTCTTTCTTTTGTGCCATCACTTTTTATATTTTCTTTCTACACCTCTGTTTTAGTTTGCCACTGCTATTTTTAATTTTTTTTCCTTTTAATTTCCCTAATCCCCTCCATTTTTAAAATTTTTTAGTTTTATCCTGTTTCCGGTCTTTACTTAGCTGTCTTTTCTTTTAAGTATTTCTTGCCTTTCTTTAGTGCCTTTGCTTTTTAAGTTTTTTTCTTCATCTGTTTTACCTTGCTGTCCCTATTTTTTAATATTTCCCTTTATTTCCCTAATCCTCCTCAGTTTTAAAATGTTCTTTCCATGCCTACTTTTATTCCCTTCGATGCCTTTATTTGTTCATTACTTATTCTCTTTCCTTAGTGCCATGGCTTTTAAAATTTTCTATCTATGTCTGCATTTTATTTTGCTGTTGCTGTTTTCTAGTTCTTTCCTCTCTTGATCCCTTGGCTTTTAATATTTTCTACTTTTATCGCGTTCACTGTTGTTAGCTTTTAATTATTTTTTCTTGTTTTTCTTTAGTGCATTCCCTTTATAGTTTTTCTTTCTATGTCTCCTTTTTTAGTTCGCTGTTGCTATTTTTTAATTATTTCCTTATTTCCTTAATCACCTTTGCTGTTAACGTCTTCTAGTCTACTTTTATCCTGTTTACGGTCTTTATTTGTCTACCTTTATTTTTTACTTTTTTTCTCATGTTTACTTATCACTGTCACTTTTTGTATGTTCTGTGCACGTCTCCTTTTTAGTTAGCCGTCTCTTTTTTTTTAGTTTTTCCCTTTATTTCCTGAATCCTTCTCACTTTTGAAAAGTTCTTTCTACGCCTACTTTTTTCCCTTTGCCATCTTTTAAAAATTATTTCTTCTCTCGATTCTTTGCTGTCGTTTTTTAGATTTTCTGTTTCTTTCAAATTCTCTTTAAGTTGAATGGTGGTATTTTAAAAATTTTCTTTATTTCCTTAATCCTATTTGCTTCTAAAATTTTCTGTCTACTTTTGTTCTTTTCGCTGTCTTTATTTTTTAATTATTTCTTGTCTTTCCTTAGCACCTTCGCTTTTTAAATTGTCTTTCTACATGTCTATTTTAGTTTGCTGTCCCTTTTAAAATATGTTTTCAGTTTATTTCTGTAATCCCGGTCACTTTTTAGATTTTTCTACTTGCATCCCGTTCGCTGTTTGTATTTTGCTGTTTGGTTTTTTTTTTTAAACAATTTTTTGTCTTTTCCCAGTGCCCTCGATTTTTAAATTTTCTTTCTACATCTTTTACTTTGATGCCCCTATTTTTTAGTTTTTCCCTTTAATTCTCTAATCCCTCTCAGTTTTTTAATGTTCTCTCTACGTCTATTTTTATTCCCTTTGCTGTCCTTTTTTTATTTCTTCTCTTTCCTTAGTGCCCTCGCTTTTAAGATTTTCTTTCTACGTCTCCGTTTTAGTTTGCTGTCCCTGTTTTTCAGTTTTCCCTTTTATTTCTCTAATCCCCCTCGCTTTTTTAATGTTCTTTCTATGCCTACATTTATTCCCTTTGCTCTTTTTCTTAATTATTTCTTGTCTTTCCTTCGTGCCTTTGCTTTCTGAATTGTCTTTCTACTTCGCTGTTTTAGTTCGCTGTCACCGTTTTAAAATTTTTTCTCTATTGCGTTAATCCCCATTGCTTGTAAAATTTTCAGTCTACCTTATCCCGTTCGCTGTCTTTATTTTTAGTTTTTTTCCTCATCTTTCTTTAGTGCGGTCACTTTTTACAATTTCTTCATCTGTTTAGTTCGCTGTTTTTTATTTTTTAATTCTTTCCTGTCTTAGTCCCTCGGCTTTAAAAATTTTGTTTCTCTGTCTGCTTTTATCTAGTTTGCAGTCTCTGTTTTTAATTTTTTTTGTTTGTCCTCTTGCCAGGCGTTTTTGAAATTTTCTTTCTATATTTACTTTGATCATACTCCCTATTATTATTTTTTGATAGGTTTCTGTCTTTGTCACCCTTTTTTATTTTTTAGATTTTTCTTGTCTTTCCTAAAAGATGTGGCTTTTTCGTTTTTCCATGTGTAATTTTATCCCATCCAATGTGTTAATTTGTTAATTCTTTCCTGTCTGTCCCGCAGCCTGCGCTCCACTTAATAAATTTTCTTTGTATGTCTCTGTTTATTTAGATCGCTGTCTCTATTTTTTTTTACTTTTTCTCTCTCTTAATCCCTTGGTTTTTAAAATTTTGTTTCTATATGTACCGGTACTCTAGTTTGCTGTCCCTATTTTTAGTTGTCTGCTGACTGTCCTGTACCTCTTTGCATTTTCAAGTTTCCTTCTATGTGTTCTTCCATCAAGCTCCCAATCCCTACTTTATATTTTTTCCCTGTCTCTTATGTATCCCATTATTTTTGAAATTTTTTTCTTTCTCATCTTTTATTCGGTTTCCTCTCCGTATTTTTAATTTTTTTTTCCGTTTTCCTTACCCTGTCATTTCTTAAATTTTCTTTTTATGCCTCCGTTCATCTCATTGCTTTTCCCTTGTTTTTAATTCTTTGTTGTTGTGTACCAGTTGCTTTTAAAATTTTATTTGCATATCTCCATTTATCTAGTTCCCCGTCCATTTTTTTCCTTGCTGTGTTTCCAGTAGCCCATCGCTTTTTATTTTCTCTTTTGAACCTCCCTCTGTAAAGCTTCCTTGAACAATTGTTTAAATTTCCTGCCTCTCTGTCCTGTTCCCGTTCTAGTTCTCAGTCTATCCGTCTTATGTGCTCTCTTTTTTAATTCTTTCCTGTGTTTGTCACTTTTTAATTTCTCTATGACTGCCTCTGTCCAGCTTCCTGTCCCTCTTTTTTGTTGTTGTTGTTGTTGTTTGTCGTTTTTTTAAATTCTTTCTGCTGTGTTCCCCTTTTGTAGCTTTCTACATGTCTCGCTCTATCCAGTTCTCCATCATTGTAAAATGACACCCCAGCCGTCCCTCTGTCTCCTGTCTGTGTCTGTCTCATTCTCTGTCCCTCTCTGTTGTTTCTGTTGTCCCGTTCGGTCCCTCCCCTGCTCCCTGCTCCCTCTCCCCCTTATTTATTGCTCCATCTCCCCATCCTCCTCCTTGCTGCGCTCCATTTCTCTCTCTCTCATCATCTGTGTGCAGTTCCCTGTCCCTTTCTTGTTCCCTGTTATCACATTTTTTGGTTCCCTGTCCCATACCTGTTGGCTACCTTCCTCTGTCCTTCCTCCTGCTTTCTTCTTCCCTCTTTTCCCTCTGTCCTGCTGCCTTTGGGCTCTGAGACTTGGAGCCAACTCACTACCGAAATTTTTGATGCGTGTAAAGAAACAAACCTTTGCTGCCTCCTTTGTGCTCCTGGGTGCGTTTCCAGCCGCTGGGTTCTGGGCAAGTGGCTGTGGTTGGGTCCAGGGGAAGGAGTGATGTGCTGTGGGGCTGGGGCCATGGCCCCTCTTCCCGATGGGCTCCAGCTGTGGGCTGGGGCAGCCCAGATGGGACCCATGAAGTGAGGATGGGGCTGAGCCAAGGGTTTATAAAGGCTGCAGGTGGGGATGGGTCAGGGCAGCCCCCCGTGGGGCTGAGGATGGGGCTGGCCCTGCTATGCTAAGGGGCTGTAGCTGGGGAGGGGGCTGCCTGGGCACGCTTGCCTGCAGCACCCAGCTGAAGAGTGAAACCAAGAGGCTTCCGCAGGCAGTTGTCTCCGGCAAGGAACAGCCCATCCCAGCAGTGAGGAAGGATCTCTCCCAGCGATCCCCGACAGAGCACGCCACCAGCACACGGTGCCAGGAGCTCGGTGCCTCTGTTGGCCACACGTGTGAGCTGCCATGAGTCTGGGAAGCCTCATGGGAGAGGAGCACTCCGGCCTCTGCTCTTGGGTGGGTGAGGGTCGGGCAGCCAGCACTGCCGAGGAGGAAGGGGCAAGGGCTGAGAGAGAAGCCTTGGGGCAGTAAAGGTCTCCTGCCGGTCTCCAGCAGCTGTGGTGAGTTGTGCGTCCCGTCTCCTGTGTGAGGGCCCATCCCTGCGGTGCTTCTCCAGACCTCTGCCTACCTCCTTGCTCGTCCCTGCCTCCATCTACCTTTCCAGCTGCCCGGCTCCCTAAAGCTTTTTGCTCTTTTGTCAGCACTGTTCTGTACACCGTCGCCTTCTACATTTCCAGCTCCCCACCTGCTATTATTTCATTTTTCCTGCGTTGCCTTCTTCCCCATTGTTTGTGCAAATTGCATTTCTAGGTCTCCCTCTATTCAGCATGTCCCCTCTCTGTTTTCAGTGACTCCCTGTGCTCTGTACCCTGTCGCTCTTCCAATGTCTTTTCCCTGTGGCTCCCTCTCCTGATATTTAACTTCTTACCCATACGGCCAGTATCCCGTTGCTTTCTAAATCTTCTCTCTCCGACTCCGGTTATCCAGTTTCCTGTTCGTGTTTTTAATTTCTTCCTGCCTATCCTCTACGTCATCACTTTTTAAATTTTGTTTCAATGTCTCCATTTATTTAGTTTGCTGACCCTATTTTTTTTCCTCTCTGTTCTTAATTTCTTTGCTTTATATATTTTCTTTCTATGTCTCTGTTTTAGTTTGCCGTCGCTACTTTCTAATTTTTTCTCATTTTCTTAATCTCTGTTGCTTTTAAAATTTTCTGTCTGCTTTTATTCCATTTGCTGTTTTTTTTTTTTTATTTATTTATTGTGTTTTCTTAGTGCGGTCACTTTTAAAATTTTCTTTTCATGTCTCTCTTTCAGTTTGGTGTCTCTATTTCATAATTTTTTCCTTTATTTCCCTAATGCCTATCACTTCTTAAATGTTCTTTCTATGTCTACTTTTATTCCCTTTGTTGTTTTCTTTCTTTTGTGCCGATGCTTCTTATATTTTCTTTCTATGGCTCCGTTTTAGTTGGCTGTCACGATTTATTAATTTTTTCCTTATTTTTTTAATCAACCTCGCTTTTAAAATTTTCTGTCTGCTTTTATTTGGGTCGCTGTATTTTTTTTTTAATGATTTCTTGTCTTTAGTAGTGCCTTCGCTTTGTAAATTTTCTTTCTGCATCTCTGGCTTACTTAGGTGTTGCTACTTTTTAATTTTTCCCTTTATTTCCCTAATGCCCCTCGCTTTTTAAATGTTCTATGTCTACCTTTTTCCCTTTGATGTATTTATTTTTAATTATTTCTTGTCTTTCCTTAGTGCCCTCGGTTTTATATTTTCTTTCTACATCTGTTTTAGTTTGCTGTACCTATTTCATAATTTTTTTCCTTTATTTCCGTAATGCTTGTTGTTTTTTAAGTTTTCTTTCTATGTCTACTTTTATGCTGTTCCCTGTCTTGAATTTTTAATGATTTCTTGTCTTTCCTTAGTACTGTCGCTTTGAACAGTTTTTGTCTATGTATGTCTTTTTGTTCACTGTCGCTATTTTTTAGTTCTTTCCTCTCTTAATCCATCGGCTTGAAAAATTTTCTACTTTTGTCTTGTTCGTTGTCTTGATTCTCAAATTGTTTTCTTTTGCTTTACTTTTTGCCATGACTTTTAAAATTTTCTTTCTACGTCTCTGTTTTAGTTTGCCGTTGCTATTTTTAAATTTTTTCCTCATCTCCTTCATTTTTCTTTCTTTGTACCCCTATTCCGTTCGCTGTTTTACTTTCTTCATTATTTCTTGTCTTTCCCTAGCGCTCTCGCTTTTAAAATTCTTTCTATCTCTGCATTTTCATTTGCTACCAATATTGTTTAATTCTTTCCTCCCTTAATCCCTTGGCTTTTAAAATGTTGATTCAATGTCTACTGTTATCTACTTTGCTGTCTCTGTTTTCAGTTTTTTTCCTATCTGTCCTGTACCTCATTGTTTTTAATATTTTCCTTCTATGCCTGCTTTTGTGAAGCTTCCTATCTCTGATTTTTATGTTTCCTGCCTGTCATGTACCCTGTCACTTTAAAAATTTACTTTTTATGTCTCTGGTTTTTTAGTTCGTTCTCCCTGTTGTTTAATTATTTTTTTTTTTTTACTTCTCATAGTCCTTGTTGCTTTTAAAATGTTCCATGTCTACTTTTATGCCGTTTGATGTCTTTAGTTTTGAATTACTTCTTGTCCTTCCTTAGTGCTGCCTTATTTAAAATTTTGGTTTACGTCTCTGTTCTAGTTCAGTGTCCCTATTTTTTCATCTTTTCATTTCTTAATCCTTGGCTTGTAAACCTTTGTTTCTATGTCTACTTTTGTCTACTTTGGTGATCCTATTTGAAAGTTTTTCCTCCCTGTCCTGTATGTCATTGCTTTTTAGATTTTCTTTCTGTGACCTCTTTTATCAACAGGCCTATCCTTATTTTTTATTTCTTTCCTGTCTCTCGTTTAACACATTGCTTTTAAATTTTCTTTCTATGTCTGATTTTATTGAGATCATTGTCTGTATTGTTTCTTATTTCTCTTGTTTCCTTAGTGCCCTTGCTTTTTCAATGTTCTGTCTGCGTCTTGGCTTATTTAGTTTGCTGTTCCTCTTTTTTTTAGTTCTTTTTTCTGTTAATTCCTTGGATTTTCAAATTTTGTTTTTATGTCTACTTTTATCACGCTCCTTATCCCTATATTTTATTGCTTTCCTGTCTGTCATGTACCCCCTCGCTTTTAAAATGTACTTGCTATGTCTCGGTTTTTTGTTTGCTGTCCCTGTTTTTTCATATTTTCCTCTCTTAATCCCATGGCTTTTAAAGTTTTTTTACATGTACTTTTTTTTTTCATTTTCTATCTATACTTTTTAATCTTTTCTTCTCAATCCCCATTGCTTTTAAAATTTACTTTCTATGTTTGTTTATTTAGTTCACCGTCATTACCTTTTTTTCTTTACTTCCCTAATCCCTGTTGCTTTTGATATTTTCTGAGTCTCCTTTTGTCCAGTTCGCTGTCTGAATTTTATTTTTTTTCTTGTCTGTCTTTTATGCCTTTGCTTTTCAAATTTTCTTTTTGTCTGCATTTTTGTTCGTTGTCCTTATTTTTCAAATTTGTTTTCTTTCTTAATCCTCTTTTTTTAAATGGCCTTTCTTTGACTACTGTTATCCTGTTCACGCTCTTTATTTTTAGTTTCTTGTCTTTCCTTACCATTGTTTTTTAAATTTTCTTTCTATGTCTACTTTTATCAAACTCCCATCCCTGTTGTTTAATTCGTTCTCGTCTGTCATGTAGCCTGATGTTTTTTTGTGGAGAAGAATTAAGAGGTGGCCTAATGAGTACCAGCTGATTCAAGAACAGAAACAGGTGAAGGGAATTGTGAGCAGACATGTGATCATTGCCAGAAGGAAGATATAAGAGAGGCAAAGGAGAGAGACAGAGGGAGAGAGGTGCAATGAATGGAGAGAGGTGGTAGGGCTGTCCTGTTATGATAAAGGCTGTGCATGTATGCCGCAACAAATGGCGCCCGAACAGGGACTGAAAGAAGAAAACCTGAAGAAAGAAGGTCTTGGAGAAAGAAAATAGAAATATCCGGTGGTGAGCCCCGCTGAACTGCAAAAGCCGTTGAAAAGAAACAGGAAAAAAGCCGTTGAAAGGAAATGGGATAGAAGCTGTTGAAAGGAAACAGAAAAAAAAGCCATTGAAAGGCAACGGGATAAAAGAAAAAACGGATACAGAGGTGAGCAGCCGTGGGGAAGTTATATGAACTTTATACATTAGTCATGGGGCAGTTGGCATCTCAGTAGAAGAACTACAGATGAGGAAAACTTTGCAACTAGAAGTTCTAGAAGGAATATTGTGTGTATGCAGCTCTGCAGAAGTTGCACCCTGCAGAGCAGGTGTTGCAAAACGTGACTGATTTAGCAATTCTGGAGGGAAAATCAAAAGATAAGAAAGATTCATTTGAACTTGCGCCAACGGCGGATGAAGCTTTACAGAAACAGAGGCTAAAGATGAACTTGTTCTAGTGAATGTAATGGCAGCAATTCTGGAGAGAAAATCAAAAGATAAGAAAGATTTATTTGAACTTGCGCCAATGGCGGATGAAGTTTTGCAGCGATAGAGGCTAAAGCACCATTTGTTCCCGCCCTCCCACCCCAAGAAGATCTGCTGCGGGGATTCGTACCCACACACACACATGTATCAGTGATGTTCTAGAGGAAAGTGAACTGTGTGATGGAGAATAGGAAAAAGAATTAGAAATGTTAAGTTTGTGTAAGGAGGTATGCAAATCAAGAAAAGAATATGGGTTATGGAGAATAGGAAAAAGAATTAGATTAAGGAGGTATGCAAATCAATAAAAGAATATGGGTCACAGGTTTCATTTGAATATGAACTTGTTCTAGTGAACATAATGAACAATTTGGCAATTGAGAACAAAAAAGGAGGTGATGTGGAGAAGAATTCTGGAATTGGGAGTTTCGGATAGGACTTTAGCAATGCTACAAAACCATAAACAACAAGGGGGAGATGTGGAGAAGAATTAAGAGGTGGCCTAATGAGTACCAGCTGATTCAAGAACAGAAACAGGTGAAGGGAATTGTGAGCAGACATGTGATCATTGCCAGAAGGAAGATATAAGAGAGGCAAAGGAGAGAGACAGAGGGAGAGAGGTGCAATGAATGGAGAGAGGTGGTAGGGCTGTCCTGTTATGATAAAGGCTGTGCATGTATGCCGCAACAGTTTTTCATTTACTTTAGATGTCTCCGTTTTAGTTCGCTGTCCCTATTCGTTAATTTTTTTCCTTTATTTCCTTAATCCTGGCACTTTTAAAATCATCTATGTCTACTTTTATCCAGTTCCTGTTTCTATTTCTGAATTCTTTCCTGTATGTCACGAACCATGTTGCTTTTTAAATTTCCTTTCTATGTCTACTTTCATCTAGTTAACTAAAAAAATTTTAATTTTTTTACTCTCTTTTTTTTTGTTTGAATTTTTGTTTCTAGGTGTACTTTAATATCATTTTCTGTCCCTATTTTGTAATTTTTTCCTGTTTCTTGTATCCCATCGCTTTTACAATTTTTGTTCCATGTCTACTTTTATGAAGACGTCTCTGTCTGATTTTTCATTGTTTCCTATCTGTCCTACTTTTAAATTTTCTTTCCTTGTGCATTTTTATCCAGTTTGCTGTCTCTTTTTTTTTTTTAATTCATTCTAGTCCGTCCCGTACCTGGTCGCTTTTAGAATTTTCTTTTTATGTCTCTGTCTAATTAGGTTTTTTTGCTTTTTAATATGTTTTTTTTCTTCTTCACTTTTGAATTTTTGTTTCTATGGTCACTTGTATGTATTTTTATGTCTCTATTATTTGCTTTTTTCTTATCTGTCTTCTACATTGTCACTTTTAACATTTTTTTGCTGTCTATTTTTATCAAGATGTCTAACCTTATTTCTTTATTATTTCCTGTCTGTCCTGTGTCACGTTCCTTTTAATTTTTTTTCTATATGTACTTTTTTCCAGTTCACAGTCTTTATTTTTTATTTCATTCTAGTTTGTGCCATACCCCGTCGGTTTTTAAATTTTGTTTCTGTGTCTTTGTTGATTTAGTTTGCTCTTCTTGTTTTTTAACTTTTCCTTTATTTCTTTTATCTTGTCGCTCTTAAAAATTTTTTTATTATGTCTGCTTTTATATAGTTCCTGTCCCTATTTCTTTGTTTCTTCCTTGTCTGTTGTGTACTCTCTCAATTTTTCTATTTTCTTTCTACGTCTCTGTTTATTTAGTTTGCTGTCCTTATATTTTTATTTTTTCCTCCTTTAATAACTTTTTTCAATTTTTTTATATGTCTACTTTTATCTAGTTTTCTGTCCCTATTTTTTCATTTTTTTTTCTCCTCTGCCTTGTGCCCTTTTGCTTTTAAAATTTTCTTTCTATGTCTACTTTTATCAAGCTGCCTATCCCTATTTTTTATTACTTTCTTCTTTGTCACATATCCTGTCACTTCTTAAATTTTCTTTGTCTCTTATTTTTTTTTCCTCTTTTCTTGGTTCATCCCGAGGTTTTAGAGCGTCTTCTCGGCACGCTTTTATCTCTGGAGTGTAATTCATACCCCTCTCGATTTGTCAGAACATCTCTCGGGTCATCCTCTTCCTCAGAGCAGTCTTTTTGTCCTCTCCTCCATCTCGCTCGCTTCCAATGGGTCAGCATCTCCCTCGCGATGTCAGTACTCTGTTCAAACCCCTTTCCGAGTACCTTTGTGCCCTCGAGCAGTCTTCTGTCTCTCCGGTCACCTCAGCACCCCTCTATTTCTGTCACGATGCTTCCTGCGATGTGGGATATAGGCGCTAGAGCTGAGTCGGGCATAGTAAGCAATGACTAGTGGGCTGAAATAGCTGTTCCTTGTCAGATGTCATATTGTTAGTTAAGTCATAAGTGTCCCGAATTGTTTCACTTCCACAGGTGGTACCCGCATCTCAATACAGCAGTCTGAAAATGGCAGAGGCAGTGCAGGCAACTGGCTGAGGTAAAGGTGCGGGAGATGCGTATTGGTGCGTGTGCGCTCTCGTCTTGGGCAGTATCTCAGCATGCGTCATTGAGTTTTATTTTGGCAGGTGTTGCACTTAGGGTCAGAGGAGCAAAGCAGCACCTTGACAAGCGGTCCCAGAAAGTGAGGCAAGAGTCAGCCGGGTTGGCATCTGAGAGCAAAGTATCCTGCAGCAATTAAGCGAAGCTTTCACCTTCAGTTTTGTAGGTGCTGTGCGGGCTGCCTTTAGAATTGCGTAAGGATTTGAGGTGAGATGGGTAGTAGAGAGGAGGAGCACAGGACAGGTGATGTCTCACAAGCAGAATGGTATTTTTGTCTTCTGCAATCTTAGGTGCCACAAGTAATGTCAGCCGCAGCCTTGGACTCTGGAATTGGCGGGGAGTGGGTGAGCGGAACCCCATGACGTGACTGAGAATGAGGGTGTTAAGCAAGACGTTGGCGTCTACAGTCATGATCCTTACTGCTGGTGTACTACAAAGCTAAGTTGGGGCTCCAGTGCCAGAGAGGGATTGCGGGAGCAAGGGGGTGGGGTTGGCAATTGCCCGAAGGGTTTTTACAGGTAGTGTAGAGCCGGGGCCTGTCCGGGCAGTGTCCCTTTTGGGCAGGTAAAGGGAGGCGGCTCCTCTTGGGCGTGATGCTAGAGTGTGCCGGGCAGGGCGGTTCCAGCCTGCATGTGTTGTGTCATTTGTGTGGCCTGTCTTCTGTGTCTTAGGCCTTCCTTGGGTCTCGATGCCCACGTTGCTCTTTGCATTTGAGGAGCACAGCAGGTGCCTGGGGCGCCATTTCTAGGGTCCCGAACGCCTGTACTCATTGGCATAGCGCCCATCGGGCGCTTGTTTTCTTGCGTGACGAGCTTAAAGTGCACATCTGTCTGGCTTCTTGCGAGCTTCCGCACGGCCCTCTTCTGTGGCGTCCCTGCCGGCTGCGTGAGGTGCTCCGCTCTCTATGTTCATTTTTCATGGACTCGGGTTTCTTCCCCGCATCCTTAAGTTCTTAGGTCTCGCCGGCCGGCTTCTTGCGCATACATCCTATCAGTTCTGAGAGTAACTTCTCGTTGCGGGCCATGATGTTCTGCTCTTTCTCTGGGGTTGCCATAGAGCCACCTCATGTCACCGTCACGGTCCCGACGGTCATCTTGCCTGATGGCGTCTTCTGTCCGGGTGTTGTTCTTCTTGCCGAGAGTTTTCTCTTGGCTTTGAGGTGCGTCGTTTGTAGCGTTCCGTGCAGTGTCGGTGTGTGCTTGTGTGTGTCTGGCTTGGAGCCGCCCTGCCCGGGGGCGTAGAGTCAGGGGTAGGTGGAATAGCCATAGGAGTTTGTGGTCAGCATGTCGGTATGCCTAGACGGTGGGCGCAAAGGTCGTACGGCCATCTCGGAAGCAGTAGCCGTTGGTGGGTTGTGTGGTCAACTCTTTCAACAGTGTTTTATGGGGATGAGCCCAGGTGAGCGGGAGGGGCTCTTCAGGGGTAATAAAGCAGATAAAATCTGAAAGGCTTGTACGGGTGGGGCTTAAAGGTTGTGGGTTGGTGTGGGTTTTTAGAGTGACGGGATGTATAGTGGGATTCTAGATGGCATTCCTAAATGGAAAGGAGACCTCTGGACTTGTTCTCCTATCGCTCTGCAACCGGGTGACTAGTTTGACACTTCTGTTTTTGCAGGTGCAGAGGGACCAGCTGCCCAGCAAAGGGCGACAGAGGAGAGGGGAGCGGATCGCTGTAAGAAGGTGGGTTGGTGTGTCGTATTAGAGGGAAGATGTGACTGGTGGCTATATGATTAATTTATGGTTTTGTGTTTTTTTTTTTTTTTTCCTTTTTTAATTTGAAGGTGCAAATTGAGGAGTGATGTGGGATATGGGCATGGGAGCTGACTTGGGCAGGGTGAGCAGGTGAGCACTGATTGGTGGGCTGAAGTAGTGGTTATTTTTCAGGTGTTGAATTGTTGGTGAAGTCATAAGCAACCCATGTTGTTTGGGCCTTACAGGTGGTGCACCAACCTCGGCGTGGCGCCCCAAGCTGATGGAGGCCAGGGGCGGTGAGCTGTTCAGGTAAAGGAGTGCAAGACAGGGATTGGTGCAGGTGGGCTGCGGTTTCGGGCCATATCTCCTCATGTGCCTTTTTGCTTGTTTTTTTCGCAGGCGCCGCTCTGTGGGGCCCAGCTGCTGCCAAGAGGTCCGAGCAGGTGAGGCAGTTGTGGGCAGGGTCGGTGTCTGATGGGTAAGTATTATATGGCGACTCAGTGCAGAGTTTTGCTCTGGTTTTGCAGGTCCTGTTTGGGCTGCCTTTGGCATTGGAGGAGGGTTTGAGGTGAGCTGGGTAGTACAGGGGAGGAGCACGGGGCTGGTGATTTCTGGCAAGCACAATGGTAACTTTCTGTCGGTATCCTAGGCGTCAGAAGCGACAATGGCCGCGGCGTCGGACTCTGGAATCGGCGGGGAGCGGGTGAGCGGAACCCCACGGCGTGTCTGAGGTGGGCGATGTTGTGGGAAGGGTCCCTGTGGATCGATGTGCTGCTGACTGACGGCAGCGTTACGTGTGGATTGGCTTGTCTTTGCAGATGATGAAGAGGAACCTGGATTCATCCAGTGGGCTGGCTGTGGTTTTTCTTTTTGAGGATGGGTTCAAACTTCCGGACCTCCTAAAGCTAAGTTGGGGCACCGGCAGGGCACCAAGGGAGGGTGGGGACTGGGTTGGTGATTGCCTAAAGAGGTTTTAAAGACAGTGTAGGGCAGGGGGCTGTCCAGGGACAGTCCCCCTTGGGCAGTTAAAGGGAGCAGGTTACTTATCAGCATGATGTTAGCGTGAACCGGGCAGGGCAGTTCCAGCCTGTGTCTGTTGTGTAGTTTGTGTGGTCTGTCTTCTGTGTCTTAAACATTCCTGGGCCTCAATGTCCTAATTGCTCTTTGCGCTCAAGGGGCACAGCATGTGCCTTGGCCACTATCCCTAGGGTCTCAAACGCCCATACTCATTGGCTTAGTGCCCATCAGTCTCTTCTTTTTGCGTTAAGCTTAAAGCGTGGATCGTTCTTGTGTCTTGAAGTTTCCTGACGGTCATCTCTTGTGGCATCCTTCCTGGCTGCGTGAGCAGCTCTACTCTCTAGACGTCCATTTTTGCAGACTGGGATTGTTTCCCTGCATCCTTATGCTCTCAAGTCTTGAGGCCAGGCTTCTTGCACATCCATCTTCTCAGTTTTGAAAGCAACTCCTTGTCACGGGCCATGACATTCTACTCTTTCTGTGGTGTTGCCATAGAGCATCCTGACGTCACAGCCCTGCAGGTCTTCTTGCCCGACGGCGTCTTCCGTTTAGGTGTCATTCTTCTTGCCAAGAGTTTTCTCTCCTCTTTGAGGCGCGTTGTTTTGTAGGGTTCTGTATAGTGTTGGTCTGTGCATGTGTGTGTTTGGCTTGGAGCAGCCCTGCCCGGGGTTGTAGAGTCAGGTATAGGTGGAATAGCCATAAGAGTCTATGGTTAATATGTTGATATGCCTAGACCGTTGAGGCAAAGGTGGTACAGTCATCTCGGATCGAGTAGCCATCAGCAGGTTGTGTGGACAGCTCTTTCAATGGTGTTTAATGGGGAGGTGCAGAGCCGTGTGGGAGGGGCTGGTCAAGGGTAGTGGTAGTAAAGCAGATTGAATCTCCAAGGTGTTAATGCTTATATATTTGGGGCTTAAAGGTTGTGGGTTGTTTGGGTGTGGTTTTTTATTAATGGCAGGATGTATTGTTGGATTCTTAGTGGTATTCCTAAATGGAAAGATGACTTCTGGAATTGTTAAGCTATTGCTCTGCAACTGGGTGACTTCTTCGACGTTATTGCGTTTTCAGATGCAGACGGACAAGCCACGCACCAAAGGGTGACGTAGGAGAGGCGAGTGGAGTACCGTAAGAAGGTTGTTGCATGGTATTAGTGGGACGATGTGACTGGTGGCTATATGACTACATTATGGTGTGGTGTTCTTTTCATTTGAAGGGTGCAAAGGGAGGAGGTATGTGGGATACGGGCACTGGAGCTGACTCGGGCAAGGTGAGTGGTGATTGGGGGGCTGAAGTAGCGGTTATTTTTCAGGTGTCGTACTGCTGGTGAAGTTATAAGCAACCTGTTGTTTGGGTCTACAGGTGGTGCACAAACCTCAACATGGCAACCAAAGGTGGCAGAGGCTGGGTGGGTGAGCTGTCAAGGTAAAGGAGTGAGAGACACGAATCGGTGTGGGCAGGCTGCAGTTTTGGGCAGTATCTCAGCATGTGCCTTTTCCCTTGGGTTTTTGCAGGTGCCGTACACAGGCTCGGAGGGGCGACGCTGCCGCATGCTGACGAGGGGTCTGAGGTGAGGCGGTTGTGGGCTGGGTTGGTGTCTAATAGCAAAGTATTGCATGGCAACTCAGTGAAGTGTTTCTCTGTGATCTTGCAGGTGCTGTGTGGGCCGCCTTTGGAATTGGATGAGCGTTTGAGGTGAGCTGGGTAGTAGAGAGGAGGAGCGTGGGACTGGTGATATCTCATAAATGCAATGTTAACTTTGTGTGTCTTGGTATCTTAGGTGCCACAAGTAACGGTGGCCGCAGTGTCCGACTCTGTAATTGGCGTGGAGCAGGCAAGTTCAATGCCACAGCTCTTGTGAGGATGAGGGTGTTGTGAAAGAGAGCGGTGTCTACTATCATGATGCTTACAGCTGGTATGGTGTTTTGTAGTTGTTTTTTTTTTTTTTCTTCAGATGCTGGAGGGGAACCTGGTGATTGCAGGAAAATATCTGCTACCAAATGTATTTTTTGTCAGGATGCATTCAGACTCCTGGCCCTCTCAAAGCTAAGTTGAGGGATGATGGCTGGGGAGGGGGCAAGGAGACAAGGTTGGCAACTGTAGGGAGGTGCATTTAAAGTTTATGTAGGGCAAAGGGCTGTCCAGGAACAGTCTCCTTTGGGCAGTTAAAGAGAGCGGGTTACTCTTCAGCATGAGGCTAGGGCAGGGCAGTTCCAGCCTGTGTCTGTTGTTGTGTAGTTTGTGTGGTCTGTCTTCTGTGTCTGAGGCCTTCCTCGGGTCTCGATGTCCTCTTTGCGCTCGAGGAGCACAGCATGCACCTCGGGTGCCATCCCTAGGATCTCTAATGCCTGTACTCATCGGTGTAGCACCAATCGGATGCTGCTTTTTTTACATTACAAGCTTAAAGTGCGGATCGGTCTCACATCTTGAAGTTTCCAGATGGTCATCTTCTGCGGCATCCTTCCCAGCTGCGGGAGCAGCTCTGCTCTCTAGCCGTCCACGTTTGCGGACTGGGATTTCTTCCCTGCATCCTTACGTTCTCAGGTCTTGAGGCCAGGCTTCTTGTGTGTACATCCTCTCTGTTTTGAGAATAACTTCTTGTCACGGGCCATGATGTTATACTCTTTCTGGGGTTGCCACAGAGCCTCTTCACATCACTGTCATGGTCCCATGCTTTGTCTTGCCAAATGGTGTCTTCCGTTCGGGTGTCATTCTTCTTGCCGAGAGTTTTCTCTCCTCTTTGAGGCACATATTTTTTTTTTTTTTTAGGGTTCCATGTAGCGTTGGTCTGTGCATGTGTGTGTGTGGCTTGGAGCTGCCCTGCCTGGGGGTGTACAGTCAGGGGGAGGTGGAATAGCCATAAGAGTCTATGGTTAATACGTTGATATGCCTAGACTGTTGAGGCAATGGTTGTACAGTCATCTAGGACTCAGTAGCTGTTGGCAGGCTGTGTGGACAGCTCTTTCGATAATGTTTTATGGGGATGAGCTGAGCTATGCGGGAGGTGCTGTTCAGGGGTAGTGAAGGAAATGGAATCTCAAAGGCGATAAGGCTTCTATGTGTACGGCTTAATGTTTGATTTATAAAATTTTTTTAATGGCAGGAAGTATAGTTGGATTCTAGATGGTATTCCTACATGGAAAGAAGTCCTCTGCAATTGTTAGGCTATCGCTCTGCATCCGGGTGACTCATTCAATATCATTTTTGCAGATGCAGAGGAACGAGCGGAGCACTAGAAGCAGGAGGGTTGGTGTGTGGTATTAGAGGGAAGATGTGACTGGTGGCTATATCACTACACTATGGTATTTATATTTCTTAATTTGAAGGGGCAAAGGGAGGAGCAATATGGGATATGGGCACCGGAGCTGACTCGGCCAAGGTGAGTGGTGATTGGTGGGCTGAAGTAGCGGTTATGTTTCAGGTGGTGTATTGCTGGTGAAGTTATAAGCAACCCTTGTTGTTTGTGTTTTACAGGTGGTGCGCAAGCTTCAATGTGGCAACCCAAAATGATGGAGGCTGGACAGCTGAGTGGCCAAGGTCAATGAGAGGTTGGTAGGAATCACTGTCGGTAGGCTGCGGTTTTGGGCAGTATCTCAGCATGTGCCTTTTCGCTTGGGTTTTTGCAGGTGCCGCACACAGGCTCGAAGGGGTGATGCTGCCACATGCTGACGAAGGGGTCCGAGAAGGCGAGGCGGTTGTGGGCCGGGTTGGCGTCTAATAGCGAAGTATTATATACAACGCAGTCAAGTGTTTTGCTCTGGTTTTGCAGGTGCTGTGCAGGCCACCTTTGGAATCGGATGAGCATTTGAGGTGAGCTGGGTAGTAGAGAGGAGGAGCATGGGACTGGTGATTTCTCACAAATGCAATGGTAACCGTGTGTGTCTTGGTATCTTAGGTGCCACAAGTAATGGTGGCTGCAGCATCCGACTCTGGAATTGGCATGGAGCAGGCAAGTTCAATGCCACAGCTCTTGTGAGGATGAGGGTGTTGTGGAAGAGAGCGGTGTCTACTGCCATGATGCTTACTGCTGGTATGCTGTATTGTATTTTTTTTTTTTTTCAGATACTGAAGAGGAACCCAGTGACTGCAGGAAAATATCAGCTAGCCAATGTGTTTTTTGTCAAGGATGCATTCAGACTCCTGGCCCTCTGAAAGCTAAGTTGAGGCACTGGCGCTGGAGAGGGATCGGCGGGAGTAGTGGATAACGCTTAGTAGGCAAGGTTGGCAATTGCATGACGGGGTTTTAAAGATAGTGTAGGGCAGGGGGCTGTACAGGAACAGACTGCTTTGGGCAGTTAAAGGGAGCTGACTACTCTTCACTATGATGCTGGGCAGGGCAGTTCCAGCCTGTGTCTGTTGTTGTGTAGTTTGTGTGGTCTGCCTTCTGTGTCTTAGGCCTTCCTCAGGTCTCGATGACCTCATTGCTCTTTGCGCTTGAGGGGCACAGGTCCCATCCCTAAGGTCTCGAATGCCTCCACTCATCAGCATAGCACTCGAGAGGCACTTCTTTTCTTGCATTACAAGCTGAAAGCGTGAATTGGTCTTGTGTCTTGAAGTTTCTGGACGGTCATCTTTTGCGGCATCCTTCCCGGCTGTGTGAGCAGCTCTTCTCTCTAGCCGTCCGTTTTCATGGACTGGGATTTCTTCCCTGCATCCTTAGGCTCTTAGGTCTTGGCCAGGCTTCTTGCTTGTACATCCTCTCAGTTTTGAGAGTATCTTATTGTCACGGGCCGTGAGGTTCTACTCCTTTTTCTGGGGTTGCCCCAGAGCCTTCTCATGTCACCGTTATGGTCCCACAGGTCGTCTTGCCTGACAGCGTCTTCTATCTGGGTGTCATTCTTCTTGCCGAGAGTTTTCTCTCCTCTTTGAGGTCTGTTTTTTGTAGGGTTCCATGTAGTGTCAGTCTGTGCGTGTGTGTGTGTGTGGCTTGGAGCTGCCCTGCCTGGGGGTGTACAGTCAGGGGGAGGTGGAATAGCCATAAGAGTCTATGGTTAATACGTTGATATGCCTAGACTGTTGAGGCAATGGTTGTACAGTCATCTAGGACTCAGTAGCTGTTGGCAGGCTGTGTGGACAGCTCTTTCGATAATGTTTTATGGGGATGAGCTGAGCTATGCGGGAGGTGCTGTTCAGGGGTAGTGAAGGAAATGGAATCTCAAAGGCATTAAGGCTTGTGTTTGATTAATGTACGGCTTAATGTTTGATTTATAAAATTTTTTTAATAGCAGGAAGTATAGTTGGATTCTAGATGGTATTCCTACATGGAAAGAAGTCCTCTGCAATCGTTAAGCTATTGCTCTGCATCCAGGTGACTCATTCAATATCATTTTTGCAGATGCAGAGGAACGAGCGGAGCACTAGAAGCAGGAGGGTTTGTGGATGGTATTAGAGGGAAGGTGTGACTGGTGGCTATATGACTACATTATGGTATTTCTATTTTTTAATTTGAAGGGGTAAAGGGAGGAGCGATATGGGCACCGGAGCTGACTTGGCCAAGGTGAGTGGTGATTGGTGGGCTGAAATAGCGGTTATTTTTCAGGTGGTGTATTGCTGGTGAAGTTGTAAGCAACCCTTGTTGTTTATGTTTTACAGGTGGTGCGCAAGCTTCAATGTGGCAACCCAAAATGTTGGAGGTGGGACAGGTGAGCGGCCAAGGTAAAGGAGAGGGAGATAGGACTCACTGTGGGTAGGCTGCAGTTTTGGGCAGTATCTCAGCATGTGCCTTTTCGCTTGGGTTTTTGCAGGTGCCGCACGCAAGCTCGAATGGGCAACGCTGCCACATGCTGACGAGAAGGGGTCCGAGAAGGTGAGGTGGTTGTGGGCTGGGTTGGCATCTAATGGCAAAGTATTACATGGCAACTCAGTGAAGTGTTTCTCTGTGGTTTTGCAGGTGCCGTGCAGGCTGCCTTTGGAATTGGATGAGCATTTGAGGTGAGCCGGGTAGTAGAGAGGAGGAGCATGGGACTGGTGATTTCTCACAAATGCAATGGTAACCGTGTGTGTCTTGGTATCTTAGGTGCCACAAGTAATGGCATCCGACTCTGGAATCGGTGTGGAGCAGGCAAGTGTAATGCCACAGCTCTTGTGAGGATGAGGGTGTTGTTGAAGAGCACGGTGTCTACTGTCATGATGCTTACTGCTGGTGTGTGTGTTGGTTTTTTTTTCTTCAGATACTGAAGGGGAACCTGGTGACTGCAGGAAAATATCAGCTAGCCAATGTGTTTTTTGTCAAGGATGGATTCAGACCCCTGGCCCTCTGAAAGCTAAGTTGAAGGACGATGGCTGGAGAGGGGGCAAGGAGACAAGGTTGGCAACTGCAGGAAGGTGCATTTAAAGCTACTTAGGGCAAAGAGCTGTCCAGGAACAGCCACTTTTGGGCAGTTAAAGGGAGCGGGTTACTCTTCAGTGTGATGTTAGCGTGTGCCAGGCAGGGCAGTTCCAGCCTGTGTCTGTTGTGTGGTCTGCCTTCTGTGTCTTAGGCCTTCCTCAGGTCTCAATGTCCTCTTTGCGCTCGAGGAGCGCAGCATGCACCTCAGGTGCCATCCCTCGGATCTTGACTATCTGTACTCATCGGTGTAGCACCAATCGGATGCTGCTTCTTTTGTGTTGCAAGCTTAGTGTAGATTGGTCCTACGTCTCAGAACTTTCTAGACACTCCTCTTTTGCAGCATCCTTCTTGGCTGTAGGAGCAGCTCTGCTCTCTAGATGTCCGTTTTCACGGACTGGGATTGTTTCCCTGCATCCTTACGTTTTTAGGTCTTGAGGCCTGGCTTCTTGTGTGTAAATCTCCTTAATTTTGAGAGCAACGTCTTGTCACAGGCCATGATGTTCTACTCTTTTTCTGGGGTTGCCCCAGAGCCTCCTCACGTCACCATCATGGTCCCATGCGTCTTCTTGCCCGATGGCGTCTTCTGTCCGGGTGTCGTCATTCTTGCCGAGAGTTTTCTCTCCTCTGAGGCGCGTTGTTTGTAAGGTTCTGTATAGTGTTGGTCTGTGCATGTGTGTGTTTGGCTTGGAGCTGCCCTCCCTGGGGGTGTAGAGTTAAGGGGAGGTAGAATAGCCATAAAAGTCTGTGGTTAATATGTCGATATGCCTAGACCGTTGAGGCAAAGGTTGCGCAGTCATCTCAGATCGAGTAGCCATCAGCAGGTTGTGTGGACAGCTCTTTCAATGGTATTTTATGGGGATGAGCTGAGCCGTGTGGGAGGGGCTGGTCAGGGGTAGTAAAGCAGATTGAATCTCCAAGGTGTTAATGCTTATATGTTTGGGGCTTAAAGGTTGTGGGTTGTTTGGGTGTGGTTTTTTATTAATGGCAGGAGGTATTGTTGGATTCTTAGTGGTATTCCTAAATGGAAACAAGACTTCTGGAATTGTTAAGCTATTGCTCTGCAACTGGGTGACTTCTTCGACGTTATTGCGTTTTCAGATGCAGACGGACAAGCCACGCACCAAAGGGTGACGTAGGAGAGGCGAGTGGAGTGCCGTAAGAAGGTGGGTTGTTGCATGGTATTAGTGGGACGATGTGACTGGTGGCTATATGACTACATAATGGTAATTTTTTTTAATTTGAAGGTGCAAAGGGAGGAGGTATGTGGGATACGGGCACTGGAGCTGACTCGGGCAAGGTGAGTGGTGATTGGGGGGCTGAAGTAGCGGTTATTTTTCAGATGTCATACTGCTGGTGAAGTTATAAGCAACCCGTGTTGTTTGGGTCTTACAGGTGGTGCACAAACCTCAACATGGCAACCAAAGGTGACAGAGGCTGGGTGGGTGAGCTGTCAAGGTAAAGGAGTGAGAGACACGAATCGGTGTGGGCAGGCTGCAGTTTTGGGCAGTATCTCAGCATGTGCCTTTTCCCTTGGGTTTTTGCAGGTGCCGTACGCAGGCTCGGAGGGGCGACGCTGCCGCATGCTGACGAGGGGTCTGAGAAGGTGAGGCGGTTGTGGGCTGGGTTGGTGTCTAATAGCGAAGTATAGCATGGCAACTGAAGTGTTTCTCTGTGGTTTTGCAGGTGTCGAGCTGGCCGCCTTTGGAACTAGATGAGCATTTGAGGTGAGCTGGGTAGTAGAGAAGGAGGAGCATGGGGCTGAGGGTTTCTGGCAAGTGCAACGGTAATTTTGTGTCTCTTGGTATCCTAGGCATCAGAAGCGATGACAGCTGCAGCGTCTGAGTCTGGTATTGGTGTGGAGCAGGTGAGTGGAATGCAACGGTGTGTCTCAGGTGGGGGATGCTGTGGGAAAGGTCCATGTTGACTGATGTGACACTGACTGGTGGCACTGTTGTGCATGCATTGTTTGGTTTTTTTTTTTTTTGCAGATGGTGAAGAGGAACCTGGTGACTGCAGGGTTAACCTAGTGGGCTGATTCTGGTTTTTCTTGAAGAGGATGGATTCAGATTCCTGGCCCTCTAAAAGCTAAGTTGATGCACTGGTGCTGGAGGTGGGTTTAGGGAGGGAGGGGACCAGGTTGGCAATTGCATGAAGGGGTTTTAAAGACAGTGTAGGGCAGGGGGCTGTCCAGGGACAGTCCCCCTTGAGCAGTTAAAAGGAGCGGGTTACTCATCAGTGTGATACTAGCATGAGCTGGGCCGGGCAGTTCCAGCCTGTGTCTGTTGTTGTGTAGTTTGTGTGGTCTGTCTTCTGTGTCTTAGGCCTTCCTCAGGTCTCGATGTCCTCTTTGCGCTCGAGGAGCACAGCATGCACCTCGGGTGCCATCCCTAGGATCTCAACTGTCTGTACTCATCGGTGTAGCACCCATCGGACGCTGCTTCTTTTGCGTTACAAGCTTAAAGTGCGGATTGGTCCTGCCTCTTTTGCGGCATCCTTCTGGGCTGCGGGAGCAGCTCTGCTCTCTAGATGTCCATTTTTGCAGACTGGGATTGTTTCCCTGCATCCTTACATTTTTAGGTCTTGAGGCCAGACTTCTTGTGCATCCATCCTCTCAGTTTTGAGAGCAACTGCTTGTCATGGGCTGTGAGGTTCGACTTCTTTTTCTGGGGTTGCCCCAGAGCCTCCTTGCATCACTGTCATGGTCCCATGCATCGTCTTGCCTGAACGGTGTCTTCCGTTTGGGTGTCGTCATTCTTGCCGAGAGTTTTCTCTCCTCTTTGAGGCGCTTTGTTTGTAGGGTTCTGTATAGCGTTGGTCTGTGCATGTGTGTGTTTGGCTTGGAGCTGCCCTGCCTGGAGGTGTAGAGTTAGGGGGAGGTGGAATAGCCATAAGAATCTGTGGTTAATATGTTGATATGCCTAGACCGTTGAGGCAAAGGTTGCACAGTCATCTCATATCAAGTAGCCATCAGCAGGTTGTGTGGACAGCTCTTTCAATGGTGTTTTATGGGGAGGAGCAGAGCCGTGTGGGAGGGGCTGGTCAGGTGTATTGAAGCAGATTGATCCTTAAATGGAAACAAGACTTCTGGAATTGTTAAGTTATTGCTCTGCAACTGGGTGACTTGTTTGATATTATTGTTTTTGTAGATGCATAGGAATGAGCCACGCACCAAAGAATGACAGAGGAGGCAAGTGTAGCACCGTAAGAAGGTTGTCGTAAGGCTGCTTTCCGTAATCTTTGAGCAGTTGTGGAGATTGGGTGATGTCCCAGAAGACTGGAAGAAGGCTAATGTCACCCCATCTACAAGAAGGGCCTAAAGGAAGTTTCAGGAAATTGTAGGCCCATCAGTCATACTTAAGTCCCTGGGAAAGCTGTGGAATGAATCTTCCTGTGTGATATCACAAGTCCAATGAAGCACATGATAGGGAAAAGCCAGCATGGATTCATCAAGGGCAAATCATGCCTGACAAACCTGATCCCCTTCTATGACAAAGTAACGTGCTTGGTTGATGGGGGGTGAGCGGTGGAAATCTACCTGGATTTATCTAAGGCTTTTGATATGGTTTCCCACAGCCTCCTCCTAGAGAAACTGATGCGTTACAGTCTAGACAAGTGGTCTGTTTGGTGGGTGGGGAACTTGCTGACAGGCCACCCCCAGAGGGTGGTAGTAAATAGCTCATTTTCAAACTGGCATCCTGTCCCAAGCGGGGTCCCCTAGGGATCAATATTGGGCCCAGCACTTTTAAATATCTTCATAAGTGATGCGGATGATGGGATTGAGTGTATCCTGATGAAGCTTGATGATAATAGCAAACTGAGTGGGGAACTGGACACTTTAGAGGGGAGAGCCACTCTGCAGGAAGACCTGGATAGACTGGAAGAATGGGCTAATGAGAACCTTATGAAGTTCAATGAAGTTAAAAGTTAGGTCTTGCATCTGGGAAAACATATCCAGGAGTGCAGTATAGGCTGGGATCTATCTAGCTGGGGAGCAGCTGTGGAAAGGGACCCGGGGGTCCCGGTGGAGAACAAGCTCAATTTGAGCAAACAGTGTGCTGCTGCAGCAAAGGCGGCCAACGTGATGCTGGATTGCATCAACAAGGGCATCACCAGCAGAGTTACAGAAGTCATCATCCCACTCTACTCAGCGCGTGCCAGGTCACATCTGGAATACTGTGTTCGGTGTTGGTCCCCACTATCTAAAAAAAGATGTGAATAGGGTGGAGAAGGTCCAGAGAAGGGCCACAAGGGTGATCAAAAGACTGGGAACCCTGATATATGAGGAAAGGCTGAGAGAACTGTGTGTAGTCTTGAGACAAGAAGGCTTAGGGGAGACCTCATCACCATGTTCCAGTAGGTAAATTGTGGTTACAAAGATGGAGACTGCCCTTTTACAAGGAGTCACATGGAAAAGATGAGGGGTAATGGGTACAAGTTACTCTTGCGGAGATTCTGATTGGACACAGAGGAAAACTTTTTACAAAGAGAACGATCAGCCATCGGCATTATCTCCCCAGGGAAGCGGCAGATTCCTCAACATTGGACACTTGTAAGATTTGGCCAGACAGGGTGCTGGGCCATCTTGTCTAGACCGTGCTTTTGCCAAGAAAGGTTGGACCAGATAATCATTGAGATCCCTTGCAACTTGGTATTTTATGATTCTGTGATGAAAGTGGGTCAGCCTGTGGTGTTGGAGGGAAGGTGAGTCTTGTAGGTTATATGACTGCATAATCTTGTGGGTTTTTTCCTGAAGATGCGAAGTCATGAGCCAAGTGGAATATGGACACCGGAGTTGACTTGGGCAAGGTGAGCAATGACTAGCAGGCTGAAGTAGCCGTTACTTATCAGGTGGTGTATTGCTGGCAAAGTTATAAGCATTACCTGCTGTTTGGGCTTTACAGGTAGTACGCAAGCTTCAACGTGGCAGCCCCGAATGACGGCAGCTGGGTGCACAGGTAAAAGCCAAGGTAAAGGAGGGGGCCATGAGAATTGCTGCAGGCAGGCTGTGCTTTTAGTTTAGGTTTTTCCACATGCTGCAGGTAGCCTCAGAGAGGTGTAGCTGCCTGCTGAGGAGCAGTCCGGGAAGGTGAGGAGGTTGTCAGCCGGGTCACCATTTAATAGCTCAGTATTACATGGCATCTTGGTTAACCATTTACCTTTGGGTTTTGTGGGAGCTGTGCTGGCTGCCTTTTGAATTGGATGAGCATTTGAGGTGAGCTGGGGTAGTAGCGAGGAGGAGCATTGGGTAGTTGATTTATCAGAAGCACAGAGGTAAATTTGTGTTTGACATCTTTGGTGCCATGAGTGACAATTGCAGCATCTGACTTTGGAATTGATGTGGATCAGATGAGCAGAGGGCTGTGGTGCTTTTGAGGAGACTGGTGTGATGCTGAACACTAGCCATGTTTTGTGGTTGGTTTGTTTTGGTGTCTTTTTTTTTTTTGAGATGATGAAAAGGAACTGGGTGAGTACAGCATCATCCCAGTTAGTTACTGGTGTGAGGGGTGTGTCCTTTTTTTTTTTGGATGGATTCAGATCCGTGGTCCTTTGATAGGGGTGATGAAGTTAGTGTAGGGGAGAGGATTGTCCAGGAACAGTCCCCTTTGGTAAAGTAAAGGGAGTGGGTTAGTCTTTAGCATGAGGCTAGTATTTGTTGGGCAGGGTTGCTCTAGACTGTGTCTTTTGTATTGTGTCTTTTCTGTAGTGGTTTTTCCGTGTGTTGTACTATAGCTGTGTCTCGTCTTGGTGTCTCTATTGTTTTTTTTTTGTGGTTAGCAGGCACCTCAGTAGCTCTCTTGAGGGTCTCAAATGCATTGCCTCTTCAGCATAGCACCTGTTGAGCCCTTCTTACCTTGTTATTGTAGCTTCATGCATGGACATGTGTTGCATCGTAGAGGCTTTTCCGGGGTCATCTTTTGTGGTGTCTAGCCATGTGGTGCCTGTAGCTTTGTTTCTGAGAGTTCTGTTTCCACAGTTGCCTTTAGAGGTTTCATCCCTGATTCTTTACTGGTGTTATGTCTTAAATTCCGATTTGTCGCACATCAAGTGTTCTCATTTTGATGGTATCTTTTTCTTATGGGCCATGGCAGTTGCCTTGCTTCTCAGGGACGGTATAGGGCATTTGTGCTGTCAAGGCAATTTAGGGTTTTTGTGTCGGAGGCATATTCTCTATGGTAGTGATTTTCTCTTTTGGTTTTCTCTTGTGTCACGGTTGTGTTTTAGGTGTCTGTCTGTGTGTAAGGGTTGGAGCTGCTCTGCCCAGGAGTCTAAGAACTCAAAAGACAAGGGTTGCTTAGCTTTATGGTGATGTAATATGTTGATCTGTTTAGATTATTTAGGAGAAAACTATACTGTCCATCTTTGGGCAAGTACTTGTAGACAGCTGCAACAGTTGTTTTTGTTGTGTTTTGTGGGCGCTAGAGGTTGGATTCTTGCCATTTGGAGTGGCAGTTTGCATGGAAGTCAGGCGGGTTGAATCTTGAAATAGCCTTAACTTGTCTATGTGGGGATTAATATCTCATGTTTGTTTTTATTCCAGGTGTATTTAGAAGGCACATGCAAAATCAAGGTTGAGCTTTGGTTTTGAGAAGCTCTTGGACACCACCCAGGGGACTTGCTTTACATGGTTTAAGTAGTGTGGCCTCTTTGGGTGGAGGTTGTCAGGGCTCTGGTTTTGGATAGCCAGTACTTATTGACAAGCAGGATGTAAAGTCACTTCTGTTGTGTTTTGCTGGTGCCCCAGCGTGATTTGGATTTCTGGAGGAAATACTCCAGGGAGTCTTGCCATAGTATCCAATTTGAAGCGAAGAAGGAGCAGGACTGGCACATTTATCGAGGAGTTTTCTTTGGCTTGCTGTTATGATGGCTGAAACTCGGTTTTGTACGGAATGGTGATGTTTTGAGGCGCGTGGTGAGACAGTGTTAGGGATAGGTGTATAACTGGGGTGATGTGCCATTGTGGTGTGTGGACAGTGAAACAATTGTGGTTTGTATTGATGGGTGGAGCAAGTGGTTGTTGAATGAGTGTAACTTTCTGAACGTGCCTAACCCTTGTATGTGTGAAGAATTTTACTGCAGGTTGTATTGAATGTTGAGAGTGGTGGGTTTTTTTTTTAAAGATATAGTTTTTTTAAAAAAAACCCAGCTGAGGGATTTCTTTTTTTTCTTCCCCCAGCTGGGTTGTTTTTCCCTGGTCCCGGCCGCTCTATGAGGTGATGTTCATTGCCAATGTTTGGACAGAGGTCAGGCTTTGGCTGGGGTTTTTGCTGTCAGGGCACTTTTTGAGGCATCTGGGAACATTGTTCCCAGGGAGTGCTGCAGACTAGGGACCGTGTTCCATTGTGGCAGGCTGGTGGCAGAACAGATTGGTAAGAGTGAGGGGTGGCTTGTGTGGTAGGTGAAATGAGTGGTGTGTTTTGAATGTGTTTAAGCTTGTGAGGTGTTTTTTTTGTCTCTTTGCAGGTTGTGTGTGGAGGTTTTTTTTAGACATTTAGGAAAAAAAGAAGTGTTTAGGAAAAAAACCCCTTGCCTGGGGATTTGTTTCCCTCTGGCTGGGCATGAGTGTATTATGTTCCTGCTGCCTGGTCCCAGTAACTCTGTGAGGGAGTTCATTGTCACTGTTTGGGTGGATGTCAGGCTTGGCTGTGGTTTTTGCAGGGAGGGTTGTTTTTCAAGGCCCTTTGTAACACTCTTACTGGGGAGTGCTGTCCCACGATGTTTGTTTTGCCTGTCATTGCAGGGAGGTATGTTGTATAGGAAATAGTTATGGGCAGATGATTGAGGATCTTGCAGTTGAAGGGTGTAGGGAATTGGAGCAGGTTGTCAGTATTCAAGAGGACCCCCTTGGGAGTCAGGTGGTTTCAACTTCATTTTTTTTTTGGTAGGATTGTAAATTGTTTTGAGGGGCTTTGTAGTTTCTGATCTAATGATGGTTTTTGATGTAATTTTTTTTTGTGCACAGGTGTGGATGTAAGGGGCCTGTCGAGATGTGATTATTCCTGGACAGAAAGTAACAATAAATTGTGGAGATGTCACCTCGCAGAGGCAAGATTATAGGTCTAAATGGATAGAGGGAGTATGAAATGGGAGGGAGAAATGTGGAAAAGGTAGAGAGTCACAAGTACTAAATAACTGCTCTGATTTCCGCTGTACTGATGAATTTTTAGAGGTGCAATGTATTTTCTAAAATAATGAGTGAGAAGTGAGTAAATGTATTTGTTGCAAGTATTTGGTCAACTAGAGAGTATTTTTATCTTGGAAATAAAAGTACATTGTACATTTGAAATGTAAAAAATGATATTGAAAATTTTAGTGGGAGTCAGCAATGGACCAATTTACATGTAAAACTTACTTTCAGAGAAATTACAGGCAGCAATTTATCTTGACTGGAATCACAGTAATAACTGAAAAAACAAATGAAAGTACTTAGCTGAGTGGGTGTTGCTAATGTCTACAGGTAAAGATAGCTGTTTGGGGGGGGGAAATTGTTACAAGCATTCACAGCTATTTCTGAGGGACTGTTGTGCTAATAACTTTTGCAAATGATGATTTAAATGAGAATTAGTCAACAGAGGGAGAGTTGTCAATATCTATAGATAAATATAGCTATTGACTGGTTAAAAGAATGCATGTGCATTACTGGCTCCTAAGTATATTTGAAGTATTTGTAGTTGTGTAAAGGTTGTAGTAGCTATGAATAGTTTTAAAGAAATGTAGATTACTACGTGGGCATAAATCATGCACATTGTAATACTGATGTTAATAAGACACTAGCAGGCATGAATTGTGTTTGAGTAGTATTCTAAGAAATATATCAAACTATGCAGTAAAGATGGAATGCTAATATGGCTGTGTTTAATTATCCTAATTGCAGCTAGAGCTAATTGTGGTAGTTAATCCAGTCTTTATTAGTGTTCTAAGGCATAATAAAAATATGATTGTAACAAAGTTTTAATGAAGGTTTCTTTATCTGTTTTGTTTCCTATGTCTTTTTTTGTCCATGTTGGTCTTTGGGTTGTTTTTTGTGTGTATGTGTTTTTTGTCATTGATGTGTTGTCTCTGTTTCTGGGTTTGCTGTGTTCGTTGGAGCCATTTCTGGGTTTGCTGTGTTGATTAGAGGCCTTTCCTGTGTTTATCTTGGGGCTGTTGTGTTGTCTGGGGTTTTGTGTGCGTCTTCATCTTGGTTGTGTTATATTTTCTGTGTGTTTGTGTTTGTCTTGCTTTTGGCTGTGTTGTGTTTTCTGGGGTTTTTTTTGTCTTGGTGTTGGGCCTGTTTTGGGTTTGTTTTTGTGTGTTTGTGTTCACTATTTAAAATTTGAAAATAGCAGCAGTAGAAAATGGCATTCTCCCTGGCAGCAATAATTACGAAAATTAATGAAAAAAAATTGTAAAAAATTGCTGCCAGTCACTGTGCCATTTTCTGCTGCTGCACCAGACTTATTACTTTTTATTAAATATATATACTAATTACTAGCACACATAGTGGGAGTAATTAATGATTACAGTAATCATCACCTACTGTTATTGTAACCATTCATTCCTCCCACTTGGAATGCTAATCAACTGCTTATTA